>NC_091211.1:2923168-2927791 GCF_040958095.1 Procambarus clarkii
ACAGAAAGCGACAAGGAAATCTGCGAGGTACTGAATGCAAAATTCCATGGAGTGTTCACTACCGAGCCTGAGCAGCTCCCATTGTTAGAAGAGATTACCCAAGATGAAAGACTATCAGATATAGCGGTGACAGCAGAGGATGTAATGAAAACAATTGACAACACTGGATGCAAATAAAGCTGTTGGACCAGACAAAGTATCACCGTGGATACTTAAAGAGGCAGCGCAGGCTCTCAGCGTGCCTCTGGCAATGATCTTCAATGAGTCACTTATGTCGGGAGAATTGCCCAGTTGCTGGAAGGAGGCAAATGTCGAACCGATTTTCAAAAAGGGGGATAGGGAGGAGGCACTTAACTACAGACCCGTATCACTGACAAGCATCCCTGCAAAATACTTGAAAGAATAATTAGGCTAAGACTTGTTGAGCACCTGGAGAGCATTGGGTTTGTAAACAAGCACCAACATGGGTTCTGGACAGGGAAATCATGCCTAACAAACCTTTTAGAATTCTATGATAAAGTAACAAGGATAAGGCAGGACAGAGAAGGCTGGGCAGACTGCATATTTCTTGACTGCCAAAAGGCCTTTGATACGGTACCGCACATGAGACTGCTATACAAACTTGAGAGGCAGGCAGGAGTAAGCGGAAAGGCCCTAGTATGGGTGAAGAACTACCTAACAGGAAGGAGCCAGAGGGTAATGGTAAGGGGCGAAAAGTCGGACTGGCGAACAGTAACAAGTGGAGTACCTCAAGGATCGGTGCTGGGACCAATCCTCTTTCTAATTTACGTAAATGATATGTTACAGGAGTGGAATCATACATGTCGATGTTTGCAGATGACGCAAAATTAATGAGAAGAGTTGTGACAGACGAGGATTGTAGGATCCTCCAAGAGGACTTAAACAGGCTGCAGAGATGGTCAGAGAAATGGCTACTGGAGTTTAACACCAGTAAATGTAAAGTTATGGAAATGGGATCAGGTGACAGGAGACCAAAGGGACAGTACACAATGAAGGGGAACAGCCTACCTGTAACGATTCGAGAAGAGACCTGGGAGTGGATGTGACACCTAATCTAATCTGAGGCACATATAAATAGGATAACGACAGCAGCGTACTCTACACTGGTGAAAATTAGAACTTCATTCAGAAACCTAAATGAGGAAGCTTTTAGGGCGCTTTACACTGCCTACGTGAGACCCGTCTTAGAGTATGCCGCGCCATCATGGAGCCCCACCTGAAGAAACACATAAAGAAACTGGAGAAGGTTCAGAGGTTTGCGACGAGGCTTGTCCCAGAGCTACGAGGAGGGATATGAAGAGCGGCTGAAGGAACTGAACCTTACGACATAGAGAAAAGAAGGAGAGAGGAGATATGATAGGGACATATAAAATACTCAGGGGAATTGACAAAGTGGAAATAGATCAAATGTTCACACGTAATAATAACAGAACGAGGGGACATGGTGGAAACTGGAAACTCAGATGAGTCACAGAGATGTTAGGAAGTTTTCTTTTAGCGTGAGAGTAGTAGAAAAATGGAATGCACTTGGGGAACAGGTTGTGGAAGCAAATATATTCATACTTTTAAAACTAGGTATGATAGGGAAATGGGACAGGAGTCATTGCTGTAAACAACCGATAGCTAGAAAGGCGGGATCCAAGAGTCAATGCTCGATCCTGCAAGCACATATAGGTGAGTACATATAGGTGAGTACACACACGAGGAGATGCACCGAGCCTATTAGACCTGATTTTCACCCAGAACGTAGAAGATATCGAGAATTTAGAGCATGAAATACCTCTAGGGGCCAGTGACCATTGTGTCCTAGTCTTTGACTACATGATGGAATTCAAACTTATGACCATGGGACAAGAGATCTGGGAAAGGAGAGTTGACTACAGGAAAGGGGACTATAAGAGGATAAGGGACTATCTGGGTGAAGTACATGGGAGGAAGAAATTAGAGGAAAAAACAGTCCAAGATATGATGGATCTAGTCATGCAGAAATGCCAGGAGGCCGAAGAGAGATTTTATACCAACAGTAAGGGAAAAAATAAGAAGGAATATAATAACCCATGGTTTAATAGACAGTGTCAGGAAGCAAAAATGGCCAGCAGGCGGGAGTGGAGGAAGTACAGAAGACAAAGGACAGAGGACAACAGGATCAGATACAACAGAGCTAGGAACGATTACATTAACATAAAACGAACATTGGAAAGGGACTATGAGAACGATATTGCAATCAAAGCGAAAAACAACCTAAGTTACTACACAGTCATATAAGAAGAAAAATGTCGGTGAACGACCAAGTGACAAGACTAAGGAAGACAGAGGGGGCATATACTGAAAGTGACAAGGAAATCTGCAAGTCACTGAATGCCAGTTTCCATGGAGTGTTCACTACCGAGCCTGAGCAGCTCCCATTGTTGGAAGGGGTTACCCTAGATGAAAGACTATCAGATAGAGGTGACAGCAGAGGAGGTAATGAAACAGTTGACAACTCTAGATGCAACTAAAGCAGTTGGACCAGACAAAGTATCACCGTGGATACTAAAAGAAGCAGCACAGGCCCTCAGCGTGCCTCTGGCAATGATCTTTAATGAGTCACTTATGTCAGGAGAATTGCCCAGTTGCTGGAAGAGGCAAATGTCGTGCCGATCTTCAAGAAAGTGATAGGGAGGAGGCACTAACTATAGACCTGTATCACTGACAAGCATCCCCTGTAAAATACTGGAAAGAATAATTAGGCTACGACTGGTTACACACTGGAGAACATTAGGTTTGTGAACAAACATCAACATGGGTTCTGGACAGGGAAATCGTGCCTAACAAACCTTCTGGAATTCTATGAAAAATAACGAGGATAAGACAGGACAGAGAGGTTGGGCAGACTGCATATTCTGGACTGCCAAAAAGCCTTTGATACAGTACCGCACATGAGACTGCTGTTCAAGCTCGAGAGGCAGGCGGGGGTGAGGGGAAAGGTCGTAGTATGGATAAGGAACTACCTAACAGGAAGGAGCCAAAGAGTATGGTAAGGGGCGAGAAGTCGGACTGGTGAACAGTAACAAGTGGAGTACCACAAGGATCGGTGCTGGGAAATTCTATTTCTTGTATATGTTAACGACATGTTTACAGGCGTAGAGTCCTACATGTCGATGTTTGCGGATGACGCAAAGTTGATGAGAAGAGTTGTGACAGATGAGGATTGCAGGATACTCCAAGAGGACCTGAACAGGTTGCAGAGATGGTCAGAGAAATGGCTACTGGAATTCAACACGAGCAAATGTAAAGTTATGGAAATGGGACTAGGAGATAGGAGACCAAAGGGACAGTACACAATGAAGGGGAACAGCCTACCTGTGATGGCGCGTGAAAGAGACTTGGGGGTGGACGTAACACCTAATCTATCTCCTGAGGCACATATAAATAGGATAACGACAGCAGCGTACTCTACACTGGCAAAAGTTAGAACATTCAGAAACCTAAGTAAGGAGGCATTTAGGGCGCTTTACACTGCCTACGTGAGGCCAGTCTTAGAGTATGCCGCTCATCATGGAGTCCCCATCTGAAGAAGCATATAATGAAACTGGAAAAGGTTCAGAGGTTTGCAACGAGACTCGTCCCAGAGCTACGAGGGATGGGGTATGAGGAGCGCCTGAGGGAACTGTGCCTTACGACACTAGAAAGAAGAAGGGAGAGGGGGGGACATGATAGGAACGTATAAGATACTCAGAGGGATTGATAGGGTGGACATAGACGAAATGTTCACACGGAATAGTAACATAACGAGGGGACATGGATGGAAGCTTGAAACTCAGATGAGTCACAGAGATGTTAGGAAGTTTTCTTTTAGCGTGAGAGTAGTGGGAAAATGGAATGCATTTCAGGAACAGGTTGTGGAAGAAAATAATATTCATAATTTTAAAACTAGGTATGATAGGGAAATGGGACAGGAGTCATTGCTGTAAACAACCGATGCTCGAAAGGCGGGATCCAAGAGTCAATGCTCGATCCTGCAGACACAACTAGGTGAGTACACACACACACACACACACACACACACACGCACACACACACACACACACACACACACCACACACACACCACACACACACAACACACCACACACACACACACACACACACACACACACACACACACACACACACACACACACACACACACACACACACACACACACGCTTTCTGGAGCGAAAGAACTTTGTTACATTGCTTCAACATGGGTTCAGGGATGGCAAGTCCTGCCTCACAGGGCTAATTGAATTCTACGATCAGGCAACAAAAATCAGGCAAGAAAGAGAGGGGTGGGCAGACTGCATATTTTTGGATTGTCAAAAATGCCTTTGATACAGTACCACCAAGAGGCTAGTGAGAAAGCTGGAGATGCAGGCTGGAGTGAAATTGAAGGTACTCTGTTGGATACGGGAGTACGTAAGTAACAAAAGACAACGAGTCACTGTGAGGGGTGAGGTCTCGGATTGGCGTGACGTCACAAGTGGAGTCCCGCAGGGGTCGGTCCTTGGACTAATACGGTTTCTGATATATGTAAATGATCTCCCAGAGGATATAGAATCGTTTCTCTCAATGTTTGCTGAT
>NC_091211.1:2928291-2983291 GCF_040958095.1 Procambarus clarkii
AAAAGAAAGGACACAGAGACAGGGAGGAGGAGTGGCACTACTAATAAAGCGGAAATGGAAGTTTGATGAGCTGGAAAATCCGGGTACCAATGAAAGCACAAGCTTCATACATGGAACTCTGACAGTGGATGGGAAGAAGATTGTAATCTTGATACTCTACAATCCCCCACCAAACAGTAGAAGGCTCAGGCAGGAGTACGAGGACAGCAACAAGACATGTATGGATGAACTGCAGAGGGCAGCAACTTTAGCGCATAGAATGAGAGCGAAGCTGCTGGTCATGGGGGACCTAAATCACGGAGAGATAGATTGGGAAACGAGGAATCCCATGGCGGGGAGGAGACCTGGGGAGCGAAGCTGGTAGACGTTATTGACAGGAATTTCCTAACACAGCATGTGAAAGAAGATACTAGGGAAAGAGGAGGGGATACGCCCAGCCTATTAGATCTCATTATCACTCAGAATGTAGAAGACATCGAGCAGTTGGAACATGAAATACCACTAGGAGCTAGTGACCATTGTGTCCTAGCCTTTGACTACATGATGGAGCTTAAAATTGTGACCAAAGGACAAGAGGTCCGGGAAAGGAGACTTGATTACAGAAAAGGGGACTACAGAAGGATAAGGGACTACCTGGGAGAAGTGCAGTGGGAGGAAGAACTTAGAGGAAAAACAGTGCAAGGTATGATGAACCAAGTCATATTGAAATGCAAGGAGGCTGAAGATAGATTTATTCCAACAATAAAGGAAAAAAGCAGGAGGGAATATAATAACCCATGGTTTAATAGACAGTGTCAGGAAGCAAAGGTGAGAAGCAGGAGGGAGTGGAGGAAGTACAGAAGGCAAAGGACAGAGGACAACAGGATTAGATGTAACAGAGCTAGGAATGATTACATTAACATAAGACGAGTGTCGGAAAGAAATTATGAGAACGATATTGCAGTCAAGGCGAAAAAGCAACCAAAATTACTACATAGCCATATAAGAAGGAAGATGTCGGTAAATGACCAAGTGACAAGACTGAGGAAAACAGAAGGGGCATATACAGAAAGCGACAAGGAAATCTGCGAGGTACTGAATGCAAAATTCCATGGAGTGTTCACTACCGAGCCTGAGCAGCTCCCATTGTTAGAAGAGATTACCCAAGATGAAAGACTATCAGATATAGCGGTGACAGCAGAGGATGTAATGAAACAATTGACAACACTGGATGCAAATAAAGCTGTTGGACCAGACAAAGTATCACCGTGGATACTTAAAGAGGCAGCGCAGGCTCTCAGCGTGCCTCTGGCAATGATCTTCAATGAGTCACTTATGTCGGGAGAATTGCCCAGTTGCTGGAAGGAGGCAAATGTCGAACCGATTTTCAAAAAGGGGGATAGGGAGGAGGCACTTAACTACAGACCCGTATCACTGACAAGCATCCCCTGCAAAATACTTGAAAGAATAATTAGGCTAAGACTTGTTGAGCACCTGGAGAGCATTGGGTTTGTAAACAAGCACCAACATGGGTTCTGGACAGGGAAATCATGCCTAACAAACCTTTTAGAATTCTATGATAAAGTAACAAGGATAAGGCAGGACAGAGAAGGCTGGGCAGACTGCATATTTCTTGACTGCCAAAAGGCCTTTGATACGGTACCGCACATGAGACTGCTATACAAACTTGAGAGGCAGGCAGGAGTAAGCGGAAAGGCCCTAGTATGGGTGAAGAACTACCTAACAGGAAGGAGCCAGAGGGTAATGGTAAGGGGCGAAAAGTCGGACTGGCGAACAGTAACAAGTGGAGTACCTCAAGGATCGGTGCTGGGACCAATCCTCTTTCTAATTTACGTAAATGATATGTTTACAGGAGTGGAATCATACATGTCGATGTTTGCAGATGACGCAAAATTAATGAGAAGAGTTGTGACAGACGAGGATTGTAGGATCCTCCAAGAGGACTTAAACAGGCTGCAGAGATGGTCAGAGAAATGGCTACTGGAGTTTAACACCAGTAAATGTAAAGTTATGGAAATGGGATCAGGTGACAGGAGACCAAAGGGACAGTACACAATGAAGGGGAACAGCCTACCTGTAACGATTCGAGAAAGAGACCTGGGAGTGGATGTGACACCTAATCTAACTCCTGAGGCACATATAAATAGGATAACGACAGCAGCGTACTCTACACTGGTGAAAATTAGAACTTCATTCAGAAACCTAAATGAGGAAGCTTTTAGGGCGCTTTACACTGCCTACGTGAGACCCGTCTTAGAGTATGCCGCGCCATCATGGAGCCCCCACCTGAAGAAACACATAAAGAAACTGGAGAAGGTTCAGAGGTTTGCGACGAGGCTTGTCCCAGAGCTACGAGGGATGGGATATGAAGAGCGGCTGAAGGAACTGAACCTTACGACACTAGAGAAAAGAAGGAGAGAGGAGATATGATAGGGACATATAAAATACTCAGGGGAATTGACAAAGTGGAAATAGATCAAATGTTCACACGTAATAATAACAGAACGAGGGGACATGGGTGGAAACTGGAAACTCAGATGAGTCACAGAGATGTTAGGAAGTTTTCTTTTAGCGTGAGAGTAGTAGAAAAATGGAATGCACTTGGGGAACAGGTTGTGGAAGCAAATACTATTCATACTTTTAAAACTAGGTATGATAGGGAAATGGGACAGGAGTCATTGCTGTAAACAACCGATAGCTAGAAAGGCGGGATCCAAGAGTCAATGCTCGATCCTGCAAGCACATATAGGTGAGTACATATAGGTGAGTACACACACGAGGAGATGCACCGAGCCTATTAGACCTGATTTTCACCCAGAACGTAGAAGATATCGAGAATTTAGAGCATGAAATACCTCTAGGGGCCAGTGACCATTGTGTCCTAGTCTTTGACTACATGATGGAATTCAAACTTATGACCATGGGACAAGAGATCTGGGAAAGGAGAGTTGACTACAGGAAAGGGGACTATAAGAGGATAAGGGACTATCTGGGTGAAGTACAGTGGGAGGAAGAAATTAGAGGAAAAACAGTCCAAGATATGATGGATCTAGTCATGCAGAAATGCCAGGAGGCCGAAGAGAGATTTATACCAACAGTAAAGGGAAAAAATAAGAAGGAATATAATAACCCATGGTTTAATAGACAGTGTCAGGAAGCAAAAATGGCCAGCAGGCGGGAGTGGAGGAAGTACAGAAGACAAAGGACAGAGGACAACAGGATCAGATACAACAGAGCTAGGAACGATTACATTAACATAAAACGAACATTGGAAAGGGACTATGAGAACGATATTGCAATCAAAGCGAAAAACAACCTAAGTTACTACACAGTCATATAAGAAGAAAAATGTCGGTGAACGACCAAGTGACAAGACTAAGGAAGACAGAGGGGGCATATACTGAAAGTGACAAGGAAATCTGCAAGTCACTGAATGCCAGTTTCCATGGAGTGTTCACTACCGAGCCTGAGCAGCTCCCATTGTTGGAAGGGGTTACCCTAGATGAAAGACTATCAGATATAGAGGTGACAGCAGAGGAGGTAATGAAACAGTTGACAACTCTAGATGCAACTAAAGCAGTTGGACCAGACAAAGTATCACCGTGGATACTAAAAGAAGCAGCACAGGCCCTCAGCGTGCCTCTGGCAATGATCTTTAATGAGTCACTTATGTCAGGAGAATTGCCCAGTTGCTGGAAGAAGGCAAATGTCGTGCCGATCTTCAAGAAAGGTGATAGGGAGGAGGCACTTAACTATAGACCTGTATCACTGACAAGCATCCCCTGTAAAATACTGGAAAGAATAATTAGGCTACGACTGGTTACACACCTGGAGAACATTAGGTTTGTGAACAAACATCAACATGGGTTCTGGACAGGGAAATCGTGCCTAACAAACCTTCTGGAATTCTATGATAAAATAACGAGGATAAGACAGGACAGAGATGGTTGGGCAGACTGCATATTTCTGGACTGCCAAAAAGCCTTTGATACAGTACCGCACATGAGACTGCTGTTCAAGCTCGAGAGGCAGGCGGGGGTGAGGGGAAAGGTCGTAGTATGGATAAGGAACTACCTAACAGGAAGGAGCCAAAGAGTTATGGTAAGGGGCGAGAAGTCGGACTGGTGAACAGTAACAAGTGGAGTACCACAAGGATCGGTGCTGGGACCAATTCTATTTCTTGTATATGTTAACGACATGTTTACAGGCGTAGAGTCCTACATGTCGATGTTTGCGGATGACGCAAAGTTGATGAGAAGAGTTGTGACAGATGAGGATTGCAGGATACTCCAAGAGGACCTGAACAGGTTGCAGAGATGGTCAGAGAAATGGCTACTGGAATTCAACACGAGCAAATGTAAAGTTATGGAAATGGGACTAGGAGATAGGAGACCAAAGGGACAGTACACAATGAAGGGGAACAGCCTACCTGTGATGGCGCGTGAAAGAGACTTGGGGGTGGACGTAACACCTAATCTATCTCCTGAGGCACATATAAATAGGATAACGACAGCAGCGTACTCTACACTGGCAAAAGTTAGAACATCATTCAGAAACCTAAGTAAGGAGGCATTTAGGGCGCTTTACACTGCCTACGTGAGGCCAGTCTTAGAGTATGCCGCCTCATCATGGAGTCCCCATCTGAAGAAGCATATAATGAAACTGGAAAAGGTTCAGAGGTTTGCAACGAGACTCGTCCCAGAGCTACGAGGGATGGGGTATGAGGAGCGCCTGAGGGAACTGTGCCTTACGACACTAGAAAGAAGAAGGGAGAGGGGGGGACATGATAGGAACGTATAAGATACTCAGAGGGATTGATAGGGTGGACATAGACGAAATGTTCACACGGAATAGTAACATAACGAGGGGACATGGATGGAAGCTTGAAACTCAGATGAGTCACAGAGATGTTAGGAAGTTTTCTTTTAGCGTGAGAGTAGTGGGAAAATGGAATGCATTTCAGGAACAGGTTGTGGAAGAAAATAATATTCATAATTTTAAAACTAGGTATGATAGGGAAATGGGACAGGAGTCATTGCTGTAAACAACCGATGCTCGAAAGGCGGGATCCAAGAGTCAATGCTCGATCCTGCAGACACAACTAGGTGAGTACACACACACACACACACACACACACACACGCACACACACACACACACACACACACACACACACACACACACACACACACACACACACACACCACACACACACACACACACACACACACACACACACACACACACACACACACACACACACACACACACACACACGCTTTCTGGAGCGAAAGAACTTTGTTACATTGCTTCAACATGGGTTCAGGGATGGCAAGTCCTGCCTCACAGGGCTAATTGAATTCTACGATCAGGCAACAAAAATCAGGCAAGAAAGAGAGGGGTGGGCAGACTGCATATTTTTGGATTGTCAAAATGCCTTTGATACAGTACCACCCAAGAGGCTAGTGAGAAAGCTGGAGATGCAGGCTGGAGTGAAATTGAAGGTACTCTGTTGGATACGGGAGTACGTAAGTAACAAAAGACAACGAGTCACTGTGAGGGGTGAGGTCTCGGATTGGCGTGACGTCACAAGTGGAGTCCCGCAGGGGTCGGTCCTTGGACTAATACGGTTTCTGATATATGTAAATGATCTCCCAGAGGATATAGAATCGTTTCTCTCAATGTTTGCTGATGATGCAAAAATTATGAGGAGGATTGGAACAGAGGATGATAGTAGGAGGCTACAGGACGACCTAGACAGACTGAATAAATGGTCCAACAAATGGCTGTTAAAGTTTAACCCGAGTAAATGCAAAGTAATGAAAATAGGCGGTGGAAACAGGAGGCCAGACACAAGATACAGAATAGGAGATGAAGTACTTAATGAAAAGGAAAGAGAGAACGACCTAGGAATTGATATCACACCAAACCTGTCTCCTGATGCCCACATAAAAAGAATTACGTCTGAGGCATATGCAAGGCTGGCTAACATCAGAACAGCCTTCAGGAACCTGTGTAAGGAATCGTTTAGAATCTTGTACACCACATACATAAGACCAATCCTGGAGTATGCGGCCCAGCATGGAGCCCACACCTTATCAAGCACAAGACGAAGCTGGAAAAAGTTCAGAGGTATGCCACTAGACTGGTCCCAGAACTGAGAGGCATGAGTTACGAGGAAAGACTGCGGGAAATGCACCTTGCGACACTGGAAGACAGAAGAGTGAGGGGGAGACATGATCACTACCTACAAAATCCTCATGGGAATTGACAGGGTAGACAAGGATAAACTATTCAACACTGGCGGTACGCGAACAAGGGGACACAGGTGGAAACTGAGTACCCAAATGAGCCACAGGGACGTTAGAAAGAACATTTTCAGTGTCAGAGTATGCATACAGGTGGAATGCATTAGGCAGAGATGTGGTGGAGGCTGACTCCATACACAGTTTTAAATGTAGATATGATAGAGCACAGTAGGCTCAGGAATCTGTACACCTGTTGATTGACAGTTGAGAGGCGGGCCCAAAGAGCCAAAGCTCAACCCCTGCAAGCACAATTAGGTGAGCACACACACACATTTGATTGTGATCAATCCCTGGAGAATTGGAATAGGAAACAAACATGGTAGGGAGAATACGAAACACAGAGAGAGGAGAAGGGGAAGAGGTCCTGCTTCAGGAGATACTCTTTCAAATGTTGGGAGAAATCAAAGAGGAACTAAAGGCAATGAGGGAAAAGGTAACCAACCTGCAGGATGAACTGAATGAGGCAAGGAAGGAGATTAAATGCTTGAAAGAGAGTCCACAATATCAGGCACGAACCAGCTCTCAGGAAGATGTATCTATAGAAGGGACTTCTATATAGAAGGGACTGTATCTATAGAAGGGACTTCTATATAGAAGGGACTGTATCTATAGAAGGGACTTCTATATAGAAGGGACTGTATCCATAGAAGGGACTTCTACAATACAACCTTCATTTGCAGACATACTTAGAAGGACCCCAGAAGTTGTCTCTTCAGTACTGGAAATTGCCATGAAAGTTACTACATCTCAGGAAGCAGCAAGATGCACTAGCCGACTGATAGAGAGGACAAGAGCAGCAGTTGTAGTAGGTATTAAAGCAAATAGGGGCCAGCCCAGGGGTGAGGAGAGATATGGACAAAGCCTCAGTCAAAGAGATCCTTGAAGGTGTACAAATGGAGAGGGAAGCACAGAATATAAAAAAGGTTTTCAGGCTTGGCCGGTACAACAAGGAAAAAGATCGATTGATAAAAGTGGTTTTCAAAAGCGAGGTCACAAAAGAAGAAATTCTAGCAAAGAAGTGCTGCCTACTCAATGTACAGAAGTTCAAGAAGTTATTCCTGCAGCGGGACATGACCAGGGTGGAGTGATCGAGGGCAGCAGCAGTGAGGAAGAAACACAAAGAGAGAGACAGAAATCAGGGAGCCACAGCCCAGAACTCTTCGACCCAAGAAGAGAGTGGGGAACCCTCCACATGCAGTTCAACAGCCCCAGTGGGAGGAGGATCACACCCACCTCCCACCCGGTAGAAGCCCTACCTGCCCCAGGCCCTATGCTCCCGCACCACCCTAAGCCCTCCCTGCTCCCACACCCCACTATCTCCTCCCCTCTCCCCCACCCCCTAAGCCCTCCCTTCTCCCCCACCCAACTAAGATCTCCGTTCTCCCTCACCCCACAAGCCCTTCCTCTTCCCCTGCCCGCACAAGCTCTCTTCTCTTTCCCTTTGCCCAAAGCCCCCCCCTTCCTTCCCCTCCCCCCCCCAAGTCCACCTCCTCCCCTACCCACCTAAGTCCCCTTCTTTTCTACCCCCCCCCCCAAGCCCTCCCTTCTCCCCAAGCCCTCCCTTCTCCCCAATCCCTCCAAGCCCTCCCTTCGCCCCTACCCTCTCCAAACCAGATCCTCCAAGCCCCCTCACAACCGACGTCCCCCTCACCCCCAGCCCCCATCACAAACCAGGGCCCACCCTTCCCCCACCCCATCCCAGATCCTCCATGTTTACCTACTCCATTAGAATCAACAGAAACTGAGGATGGACAGAAAAGAGTGAGCTTCAAGGTGACGTACTCAAACATTGATGGGATTACAAGCAAGGCAAGTGAACTTAGGGAAAGAGCATAGGAAGTAAATCCAGATGTAATTGGACTCACAGAAATAAAACTCTCAGGAATTATAACAAATGTGGGGTTCCCCCAGGAATAAACTGTAATAAGGAAAAATAGGGAGAGTAGGGGAGGAGGTGGAGTGGCCCTACTCATGAGAAAGGAATTGAGTTTCAAGGAGATGGTTATCCCAGGCTGTGAAAGGTTTAGAGACTACATAACAGGCACCATGACAATTGGAGGGCCAAGAGTAATAGTAGCAGTGATATATAATCCTCCACCAACTGACAGAAGACCCAGGGAAGATTATGACAGAAACAACATGACAGTTATCAATATAATTGAAAGAGCAGCCTCTGCTGCCTGTAGAACTCGATCCCATCTGCTTATCATTGGTGACTTCAATCACAGAAGGAAAGACTGGGAGAACAAGGATCAGCATGGAGGAGAGGAAACATGTAAAGCTAAGCTCCTGGAGGTGGCAATAAGAAACTTTTTTAAGCTAACATGCCAGAGAACTCACAAGGGTAAGGGGAAACGATGAACCAGCGAGACTCGACCTAGTATTCACTCTGAATGACTCCAACATAAGGGAAATTGACTTTGAGACCCCAGTAGGAATGAGCAATCACAGTGTACAGACATTTGAGTATCTGGTCAAAGTAGGGTTAAAGTACTCGAGAAAGGGAACTGAAAGCTAAAGGCTAGCATTCTGTAAGGGAAACTAAGAGGAGATGAGAAAATTCCTAATGGATATAACATGGGAAACAGAGTTAAGGGAAAAGACAACCCAAGACATGATGGAATACATCACGCAGAAGTGCAAGGAGGCAGAAGAAAAATTTATCCCAGCCCAAAAGGGTAAAAAATGAAATGCAGATGAGAAACCCATGGTTTAATCAGAGATGTAAGCTAGCTAAGAGAGTAAGTAAAGGAGCATGGAGAAACTATGGAAATAACAGGACACCTGAGAGCAGAGAAGGATACCAGAGAGCTTGGAATGAATACGTCTGGGTAAGAAAAGAGGCAGAAAGGCAATATGAAGACGACATAGCAAGCAGGGCTAAGACTCAACAAAAAATTGCTACACAGAGATGAGAAAGACAGGAGATCAGGAGAAAGACAACAGTGAAGGAACAGGTAATGAAATTGAGGTTAGGGGCAGACAGATTCACTGCAAACGACAAAGAAGTGTGCGAGAAACTCAATAGGGAATTCCAGGAAGTCTTCACATTGGAGCCAGGAGAAGTTTCAGAGATAAGGGAAGGAATAGTTAACCAGGCACCATTAGAGGAATTTGAGATTACCAGTGGGGATGTAAAGAAGCTTTTGCTAGATTTGGATGTGACAAATGCTATAGCCCTAGATGGAATATCGCCATGGATACTAAAGGAAGGAGCAGAAGCACTGTGCCTGCCACTCTCCATGGTGTATAGCACATCACTGATAACAGGTGAACTGCCAAAAAATTGGAAGACGGCGAACGTAATCCCAATATACAAGAAGGGGGATAGACAGGAGACACTGACCTACAGGTCAGTGTCCCTAACTTGCATACCATGCAAGTTAATGGGGAAAATTGTGCGAAAAAAGCTAGTGGAACATCTGGAGTGAAGGAACTTTGTGACACAGCTCCAACATGGTTACAGGGATGGTTACATGGTAACTTTATTGGATTAATTGAATTCTACAATCAGGCAACAAGAATCAGGGAAGAAAGAGAGGGGTGGGCAGACTGCATATTTTTAGATTGCCAGAAAGCCTTTGACACAGATCCACACCACAGACTAGTGTGAAATCTAGAGATGCAGGCAGGAGTGAAAGGGAAGGTACTCCATTGGATAAGGGAGTACCTAAGTAACAGAAGACAGCGAGTCACTGTGAGGGGTGAGGCCTCAGATTGGCGAGACGTCACCAGTGGAGTCCCACAGGGTTCAGTCCTTGGACCTATTCTGTTTCTTATATATGTAAATGATCTTCCAGACGCTATAGAATCATTCCTCTCATTGTTTGCCGATGATGCAAAAATTATGAGGAGAATTAAGATGGAGGAAGATAGTATGAGGCTCCAAGATGACCTGGACAGACTGAATGAGTGGTCCAACAAATGGCTATTAAGGTTCAACCCAAGTAAATGTAAGGTAATGAAACTAGGTAGTGAAAACAGGAGGCCAGACACAGAATACCAAATGGTGGAAGAAGTCCTTCATGAAACGGACAGAGAGAAAGATCTGGGAGTTGATATCACACTAAACCTGTCTCTGGAAGTCCATATCAAAAGAATAACATCTGCAGCATATGCGAGGCTGGCTAACATCAGTACTTGTTGGAAATTTCCAACACTGATACATTCCTATTGTATCATAATACATCACTATTGTACACTAAGTACAGTAACTATTAACTCTACTAACTGTAGTGCTAACATAAATTAATATTTCTCTATCTGCGCATCATTTACTAAAATTCTCACGATATCGAGAGGCATATTGCGTCAGATAATGTCCAGCCGGAAATAATTATTACCATGTTAGAGAATTGAATAATATTCTCAACTTTTACCAGTATTCTTTATAAGAATTAATCTCTGATAATATTGTGACTAGTGATTCAATAATCACGAGTTATTAACTTAAATTGTCATTAATTCACAGTTTTATCTGTTATATCCAAACGCTATGGAGGAAATAGAAATTCTCTCCATTTCTCGATTAACACCATTTAACGAGAATATAGATAATATTTAATTCCCTACAATTGCAACCCAGTTCTCATTAACGCATTACTTAAAGTAATTTCATGAAAGAATTCTCTGTCCTTACTAAATTCTATTGCAAATGCGTGAGAGAGGGTTGAGGGAGACGGAAGCGTGGCGACGCCACGCAGTAGCGAATCAACTCTCGACGGAGGCGTAGCGACGCCATTGCTAGAGACGCCACCATAACTGCGACACAAGTGTCCGGGGAGAGGCGAATTACCAACCACTACACCAGGCCCTTGCTATTAATCGGCCTAGTAGCGATCTAAGGATTGCATCGGTGGACAACCAGCAGGTTAAGTGTTCTCATAATTTTAACTGAGCTCTTAATTTTATAACACTGTCCATCGTTACACCGCAAGACCTTCCCAAACAAAAAGTACGTCCATAAGGAATTTGCTCTGTCCTTCCTAATGAATAGTGATGACACAATTTATCTGGTATAGACAATTTGTACACTTAGTTGGAATTTCAGACAGTGTATAAGCGACCGTGGTCTCACTTTCCCACGCCACTCACGGGCACACGTGTTACAGCAAGTACCAGACGACGCCATCACGACTCTGCATCTCCGTTCACTATCACAGCTAAGCAGCTGAATTAGTTCAATTTAGTTTATTTCATTACGTGACGGTAGAGAACTAGTAGTCATTTAAGAATATAAATTTACATGATTTAAGAAGTCTAGTACAAATTGATAGTCTCATGAACTTTATATGAGAATGATTTCTTGTTTAGCCATCATATAATATTCTTGCCACTAACCAATTTATTTAATGTTTATTTGTGTATACCTTAGTAAGAGTTACTAATCTTATTCGAGGAAGAACCAGCCTCGATGAAGCATACTGGGAGTATTTTACTTCTGGTATTAACCCCCATTTTGTGAAGGACGGAAAGTTTATTTTCGAACATTAATTTAATTTACAGTCCATTAAGGTTTAAGGAATAACTCTTAATAGTTATATTATCCACAGGCACTGGTATTCAGTCCTTGTTTATTGTTCATATATCTGTTTCCCTTTTCAGTAAAAATAGGGTGGTCCTTCGATTAACTTAAATCAATTAATTAATTAAACATCAATTAATAAATAGATAGCAAGCTTTCTTCCCAACAAAAAAATATGGTCTCTTCGAACCAGATAGATAGCAGAATCAAGCTATCCTAATTAATCATAACTAACTACCGTGTGTACTAATCTAGACTAACCACATTTTATTACCAGTGGCTACCGGCAGTGTACCACTTAAGTTAGCCTAACTCACACCAATCTATTTGCTGTCTATACCTCAGGTATAAGGTAGCACTAGTGGGACACAGTCAGTTAATCACAACACTCAGACCTATACCTCACACTGAGGTAAGAATCTTCAGGTCACAAGGAGCAACAGCTCACAATTTCTATAATAACTCCACATTAACACCTGAGTTAGAATGGCCTCACCATCTAACCATTATTTATCTAGGTGGTAATGACATCCATCCTACTCGACACCCAGCTGAGGTAATTAATCACCTTAAGACAATAATTTCCTCATATAAACTTGTTAGCAGTTCTATAGTGTTCACATTAGTGGAACCTCGCCAACTAAGCAATAATAATCGTTAGGGAGTGAGTCCAGTATATTACCAAAGGGCTGCCAAATATATAAACTCTCGGCTGAGGAAGAGAGTACGATTGGATGCCACTTACATTCAATTTACAGCCAGACCATACAGGCAAAACCTGGCAAGAGATGGTGCTCATCTGTCAGGTGAGTCCAGGTCACATGTAGTTGACAAATTGATCAACACAATCAACCATCATAAAAGGTTGTGGCTAGCAAGCCAAAATTAACTGTATATATTTATATTTTCACCTGTGTGTGTACAAGTGCACATATATATCTAATATAAAAGTCTAAAAAAACAAAACAAAGCACACCTATATATTCACATTATTGCACCATTAATTAATTTATGCCAACCTTTATTAGGTAGGAATTTAGGCTGTGATTGTGCTGAGTTTTGCACAGATGCAGACTAAATAATTTAGTAGTTTCTTTAATAGAAATCATTTCAACTAGTCTTGAACTAGTCAGTAGTACATACATTATTCATTACTGTGCTGACCCTGCCACAGGGTGGGATTGAAGTACTATTATTTACTCTTGTGCTGACCCTGCCAGGGTGGGATACAAACCTTATATTAACTCTGATTAGAGGATACACATATTAATTATTTTGTGTATTCATTATTTGTGTATATAAATTTTGAGTGCTGCTGAATGATCACTATTACATCTAATGGTGATAATGAAGAGCTAGCCAGAAAAAAGGCTAATGGTGACATTCAAGTACTGCTCAAAATTCTTAGCTACTTATTGTTAGGTAGGTACATTTAACCTCGGATGAGGAAGAGTGCAATTTAGCCAGAATAATTTAGGCTATATTCAGTTTACTTGTCAACTAATGAACAAGTATCCAAGCTACATTAGCAATAAAATGAACAAATCCACAAGGGCCGTGACGAGGATTCGAACCTGCATCCGGGAGCATCCTAGACACTGCCTTAATTGACTGAGCTATGACAGGGTTAAAAGGGTTGAAACCTGAAGTTCTACTGAACTTACAGGATCCCGTAGCCTCCGAGGCACAAACCAGGCTTTTACACAACCCCCCTGCACCCAAGCTATGTCAATAGGCCGTTCTCCCTCTTCGCCCTTACATCATCACACACAGAGATCACACTAACGTGATGCATCAAATTAGCAATATTATACATTAGCAATACTTATTCAAGTCCTATGAAACTTGGACTTAAAGCCACCATGGCTACTCCTGAACATTAAGGAGAACCTATATTGGCCTTAAAGGTCATTTAACCAGACTGATTAATAAGTCTGAAACTTTATCTAAGGCAACTCCCAGTGTTTACCATCAATTAGAAACATCATTGAGAGTAGCTGATCTCAAATTTGATCAAGTCAGATCTACAATCAGGTCTTATCTTGACATACTGAATGCAGCTGAAACTGATCTTGATGAAATTTATCAAACTCTAGCAGAAACTTCTCAGTATGAAGATGACACTCAAGGTAAACTTAATGTACTATGTAATATAGTAAGTCAACATAAATTCAATGCAAATAATCCTGTGTCTCAATCCAGTAATCAATTACCTGAGGTTCGTCTACCTACTTTAGACTTACCTACATTTGCAGGGCCGGATGAAGAAAATTGGGACAAATTTTGGACTTCATTTGAAGTTCATATACATAAAAAACCTCTTGATAAAGTTTCTAAATTCTCATACCTGAACAGTCTTCTCAAAGGGGAGGCTTAAAAGGTCATAAATAATCTAGCTCTCACTGAGAGTAATTATGAGGAAGCTATAAAACTACTAAAGTTGAACTATTGCAACAAGGAGTTGAGTATAGCTAACCTGTATTATCAGTTACTGGATCTGAATGCACCAGATCCAGTAACTGATCTAGAAGTAGAGTCTCTAGTGAAGGCCTTAGGTACTAAAGTTGAGTCTCTAGTGAATGCCTTAGGTACTAAAGTGGATGTACCAGCCTCCGAATGGTCAATTAAGCTACTTTTGCAGAGGAAATTACCTCGAAATATTTTAGCAGAAATCTGCTCACACTATAAAACCGAGTTTCTCACTCTCGAGCAATTATTCGAGGGACTAAGAATAACAGTCAACAGGTTGAAAACTCATGATAAGATTAAACCTGAGCCTAAGCAACCTGACAATGACAACTCAGTCAAACCAAAATCGACTTTGAATAAGTCTAATAAATTCAAGCCTAACACTGCTCCATCCACTGGAAAGAAGAGTAGTAGCATAGGTATTTATTCAGTATCTCCCTCTGAGACTGTAGCTGATGTGTCTGCCAAGAAGACAAACTCAGCAAGAGAAAGTGTCTGTTCTGTGAACAAGAACATATCACCTATAAGTGCAATGTTTATCCTAACTTTAATGCCAGGATTAAACGACTACAAGAATTACACAGATGCACCAAGTGCATGGGTTCTCATGATCCCAGTAAATGTTTAGTACATCTACGGTTGTGCAGTAGATGCAACAAAGGTATACATTTTTATGCCTTATGTAGAAAGACATCATCACAATCTGTAACACCTAGGGAGGATTCTATGAATTCTACCACAGTGCAATATTGCAAGGTACACCAAGAAATCAATGTACTTGCTACTGAGTCAGGCAATAATACCACTCTGCCTACAGCTCAACTTAAACTAATTAATAGCAAGTCTAGGGTAATACTAGAGGTCTCTTTGATCAAGGATCACAGAAAACTTTCATCACACAACAATCAGTTGAGCAGTTAAAATTAAAACCTGCCAAACGTGTGAAATTGAATATCTCTGGGTTCTTGACTAATAGTGGACCTCGTGAATATCAAGTAGTCAAGGTGTTAGTAAGACTTGGATCATCCACTAATTCAATACAAGCCGTAGTAGTAGATAAGCTTCCTTCAGACCTGCAGGTCACAGGACTAGCTCACACTGCGAAATATCTCAGACGAAACTGCATGAGGCTAGCGGATCACAAAAAAATTCGGACTGCCTCACAGATGTTAGTATCCTAATAGGTGCTGACTATTATTACAGATTTATAACAGAATGCACCAGACAACACGGAATGAATTTGTTGTCATCTGCTGGAGGCAAATTGCTTACTGGACCGGTGCTTTTCCAACAAAAATCTGTATCAACCAACAAACAAATTAACAATTCAATAGTGGCGTGACTAGGCTTGGAACAGTCACCCCCTACATTTCAGAGAAATATCTGAAAATAATGAGTCTGATCCACCTGTATTTCGTCTGTGGGATTTAGACACTTTAGGTATTGTCCCTGATAAACAGAATCCTGATGATATGTGGACTTACCAGCAATATCTGGACACAGTTGTCTATAAAGACAAACAATACTGCGTGAGACTGCCATGGAAGTTAAATCATCTACAACTTCCAGTTAATTATTTCATGGCAGCCTCCCAATTACAGTCTCAATTAATATGGCAGAAGAAACAGCCAAATAAATTGAACATGTATCATCAATTAATTCAACAACAACTCGACAGTAAATTTATTGAAGTTGTTGATAATGATGACCGAAAAACCGGTCACTATTTACCCTATCACGCTGTAGTGAAAGATTCAGTGACGACACCAATACGTATCATTTTCAACTGTAGTGCCAAAGTGAAGGCAAGCAGCGTGTCCTTGAATGAATGTCTCCAAACGTGACCTAGCCTGCCACAAAGGCTACATGACGTATTGTTACGATTCCATACTGGTATTTTTGCTTATACTGCTGATATCAGTAAAGCTTTCCTTAGTGTAGGCTTACAAGAGGAGGATCATAATTACACCAAATTTCTCTGGATTAAGGACCCACTGGATCCTGACAGTGATGTCGTAACCTACAGGTTTGCCTCTGTGCTATTCGGCGCGACTTCTTCACCGTTTCTACTTCAAGCAACATTGGATACACATTTGAAGAAGTCAGGTAGCCCTTATAAATCGGAGATTAGCAACAACTTTTATGTAGACAATTTCCAAGGAACTACTAATGACAAATCAAAATTGGTAGAAATCTACCATGAGGCTAATCGTGAGTTGCTAGGAGCCAATATGCCACTACAATCATGGGCCTCAAACAACAAATCATTAAACCAGATAATCGAGAAAGAATTTCCTGGTTATCGGGTACCTAATCAATTAAAAGTTCTGGGCGTGGAATGGAACACAGTTACCGACGAGATGAATGTCAGTACAAATTATTGTCTATTATTGTGAATTATTGTCAGTACAAACCAATAATTCAGCCCTTTCCATGAGAAAATTACTCTCGTATGTCAGTGAACCAGTTGACCCTTTGGGCTTACTTAGTCCTATTTTAATAAGGGGTAAACTCCTCATGCAGGAATGCTGGCAGAAACATATGGGATGGGATGATCCGTTGCGAATTGAGTTGCAGGATAAATGGCAAATACTCACAACGGATTTCAATCAATTAGGTGTTTTGAAATTTCCTCGTAATGCTTCAGGACAAAACTTACCCACTAATTTGCACGTCTTTTGCGATGCCTCTGGTAAAGCATACGGAGCTGCAGCCTACTTAGTCAATAATGTACAATGATTTTTACTCACATCTAAAGCAAGAGTTGCTCCAATCAAGAAGAGATCTTTACCTCAAATGGAGTTGACTGCATTGCTGGTGGGAGTAAGATTGGCTGATTGCCTGACCAAGACACTCAACAATATTCACTTTGGTGAGATAGTAGTGTGGTCCGACAATGAGGCAGTCTTACAATGGGTAAGAAATAATAACAATAAAAATCCCTACGTTAGCAATCGCGTTAGGGAAATCCATGAATTATCTGCTGGATACAAATTCAGACATGTTCCCACTAAGGACAATCCTGCAGATTACCTTTCAAGAGGTTTATTATTAAAACAGTTGATCACGTCTTCGATGTGGTTGAATGGACCTTCATGGCTTGTTAGTAGTCAGTGGCCAAAGCAGAAACCACAAGTCATAGTGACCAATATCACTACTCCCATAAAAGACCCAGAACCTCATCGGACCTTAACTATTAATCCTCATAATTATTCCAACTTGAGTAAGTTACTAAGAGTGACAGCACATGTGTTTGACTTTCTTGCTAAGATAGGAATCCGACATAAGTTTCCCAATCCTATCCTCTATTGGATCAAACGTGTACAACAAGAGACGTACGGAAGTGAATATGAAAATCTTCCAGATAAATTAACCATGTCTCTAGGTATCTGGTATGATACCAACACTTACAATATACTACGTGTGTAGGAGAACGTCTGCTTCATGCAGAAATTGATTTGGATACAAAGAATCCGATCCATCTACCACGTCACCACATTATCACAAAACTTCAAGTTTTACACCATCATCAGTATAATACTCTACATGGTGGAGTGTTAGACACTCTCACCGACTTGAGACAGAAATATTGGCTTCCTCAAGGTCGTCAAACTGTCAAATCGCTCATTAAATCCTGTGTAATCTGCAATAGATACGACGCTCGGTCCTTACCCAGGACCTCCACCACTCCCTAAGGAGAGAGTAGTCCATCTTCGTCCTTTTGAGACCACTGGTGTCGATTACACAAGAGCCTTACTTCTCACTGGCACTCCAGATAAGGTACCAGTGAAGGTTTATATTTGCCTTTTCACATGTGCAACCACACGAGGCGTACACCTAGAAGTGACTTCTGACATGAGTGCAAAAGCCTTCATCCAAGCCTTTCGTAGATTTGCAGCTCGCAGACCCTGCCCCAAACTAATGATATCCGATAATGGATCAAATTTTGTGGCAGGAGAAGCCTTCCTACGTGAGATATGGAATCATTCAGAAGTGCAGTCTGTAATGCAAAGACGACAATGCCATGGGAAATTTATGGCTCCCAGAGTTTCCTGGCTAGGTGGTTTCTACGAACGTATGGTAGGGACTGTCAAGAAATGTTTAAGGAAGACCTTGTATCGACAGAAAATTTGTTTCCCTGAATTGCAAACACTCGTCGAAGAAACTGAGGCACGAGTCAACAACCGCCCTTTAGCTTACCTATCGGATGACTTCACCCAGAAAGAACCCCTGAGTCCCTCACATTTAATACATGGAGGCCTGCTGAGCCCTCTGATACCTTTGGCAGAAGAGGAGCCAGTCGACCCTTCCCATGTGACTAAGAGTGATTTAGTGGAAAGTTATCAACATCTCTCGAGGGTAATTGAAAGGTGGAATGAGGTGTGGACTCGAAAGTACCTCACCGCTCTACGAGAGTATCACTATGGAGCTTTGAGCCCCTATAATAAGGTTCAACTCAAACCAGGAGACCTAGTGTTGATTGACAGTGATGGACCCAGGTCAGAATGGCCTATAGGCAAGATTGTCTCTATTCACCCAGATCGTCAAGGCATCCTGAGAGTAGTAAGGGATGTGTGCCGAGGCACTACTACCCTAAAAACATTAGAGAAGTTGGTACCTCTCGAATTAGCTGAACGAGAGTGTTCAACAGAACCAACTTCACCTACAGTTTCTGAGGACAACAATTCTGATACCCCGAGCACACGTCCACTTAGAGCAGCTGCTCAACAATGCAAACGGAAACTACAAGCCTATTTTAGCTTTGACTAAGAGCAAATAATTTACCATCCAATTTAAGGTAGTCATGATGATACCGTGTTGTGATGTCTCGTAACTAATCAGTTACAAGTCACAGTGACCCAGGACATTCACCTCACTGTGGATTCTCAGTTTTCTTGAATTGCATGATTTAATCATTAATGTCTTTGTGTAGGCTATAAACTATACCATTATTCCGTTTAGAGAACCTATGAGTTTACAAAACTTTAAGACTCAGTAAAATAACCATTACACATCATCTCGACACCAGTCATTGAGTACATTGTAAGCTTTAGTAATTATTAACTTTAGATGATTCAACAATGCCATGTTTTACATTTAACATGAGTTCCCTCACAAGACTTAAGAGTCTTATATGTCTTTGACAAATATGGGACATCCGTTATGTGCGTTCTAACCTACTAACATACTAACATTAAATTAACTTGGGAATAGGTACGTCAGTACTCAACATTGAACTGCGACCCGAGTCCCCCCCACGGAGTTATATTGGAAATTTCCAACACTGATACATTCCTATTGTATCATAATACATCACTATTGTATACTAAGTACAGTAACTATTAACTCTACTAACTGTAGTGCTAACATAAATTAATATTCTCTATCTGCGCGTCATTTACTAAAATTCTCACGATATCGAGAGGCATATTGCGTCAGATAATGTCCAGCAAGACATAATTATTACCAACATGTTAGAGAATTGAATAATGTTCTCAACCTTTATCAGTATTATTTATAAGAATTAATCTCTGAAAATATTATGAATAGTGATTCAATAAACACGAGTTAGTAACTTAAATTGTCATTATATAACAGTTTTATCTGTTATATCCAAACGCTATGGAGGAAATAGAAATTCTCTCCATTTCTCGATTAACACCATTTAACGAGAATATAGATAATATTTAATTCCCTACAATTGCAACTCTGTTCTCATTAATGCATTACATAAAGTATTTACACGAAAAGAATTTTCTGTCCTTACCTTACTAAATTCTATTGCGAATGCGTGAGAGAGGGTTGAGGGAGACGGAAAAGTGGCGACGCCATGCAGTTGCGAATCAACTCTCGACGGAGGCGTATCGACGCCATTCGTAGCGATGCCATTGCTAGAGACGCCACCATAACTGCGACACAAGTGTCCGGGGAGAGGGGAATTACCAACCACTACACCAGGCCCTTGCTATTAATCGGCCTAGTAGCGATCCAAGGATTGCATCGATGGACAACCAGCAGGTTAAGTGTTCACATAATTTTAACTGAGCTCTTTTAATTTTATAACACTGTCCATCGTTATATCACAAGACCTCCCCAAACTACAAGTACCTCTGTAAGGAATTTGCTCTGTCCCTCCTAATGAATAGTGATGACACAATTTATCTGGTATAGACAATTTGTACATTTAGTTGGAATTTCAGACAGTGTATAAGCGACCGTGGTCTCACTTTCCCACGCCACGCTCGGGCACACGTGTTACAGCAAGTACCAGACGACGCCATCACGACTCTGCATCTCCGTTCACTATCACAGCTAAGCAGCTGAATTTGTTCAATTTAGGTTATTTCATTACGTGACGGTAGAGAACTAGTAGTCATTTAAGAATATAAAGTTACATGATATAAGAAGTCTAGTAAATTGATAGTCTCATGAACTTTATATGAGAATGATTTCTTGTTTAGCCATCATATAATATTCTTGCCACAAACCAATTTATTTAATGTTTATTTGTGTATACCTTAGTAAGAGTTACTAATTTTATTCGAGGAAGAACCAGCCTCGATGAAGCATACTGGGAGTATATTACTTCTGGTATTAACCCCCATTTTGTGAAGGACGGAAAGTTTATTTTCGAACATTAATTTAATTTACACTCCAATAAGGTTTAAGGAATAACTCTTAATAGTTATATTATCCACAGGCACTGGTATTCAGTCCTTGTTTATTGTTCATATATCTGTTTCCCTTTTCAGTAAAAATAGGGTGGTCCTTCGATTAATTTAAATATTAATTAATTAAACTTCAATTAATAAATAGAGAGTAAGCTTTCTTCCCAACAGAACTGTCTTCAGGAACCTGTGTAAGGAATCATTCAGAACCTTGTATACCACATATGTAAGACCAATCGTGGAGTATGCGGCCCCAGCATGGAGCCCGTACCCTGTCAAGCACAAGGCGAAGCTAGAAAAAATTCAGAGGTATGCCACTAGGATAGTCCCAGAACTAAGAGGCATGAGTTACGAGGAAAGGCTTCGGGAAATGCACCTCACGACACTAAAACACTGAAGAGTATTGAGACATGATCACTACCTACAAAATTCTCAGAGGAATTGACAGGGTCGATAAAGATTAAGTGTTTAACACGGGTGGTACGTGAACATGGAGACACGGGTGGAAACTGAGTACCCAAATGAGCCACAGGGACGTTAAAAAGAATTTTTTCAGTGTCAGAGTAGTTAACAGATGAAATGCATTAGGCAGTGATGTGGTGGAGGGTGACTCCATACATAGTTTTAAATGTAGATATGATATAGCCTAGTAGGCTCAGGAATTTGTACATCAGTTGATTGACAGTTGAGAGGCGGGACCAAAGAGCCAGAGCTCAACCCCCACAAGCACAATTAGGTGAGTACACACCATCCTTTATTCCTTCTTTACCTCCCACCCTCCTTGCTCTCCTCTCCCCCCCCCCCCCCTCCCTCCCTCACACTCTTCTCTCCGTACCTCCCTTCCACGCCCTGTACCCATCTGCCCCCCCTTATCCATTCTATTGCCCCTATCTATCCACAACTTTCCCTCGCTCTCCCTCCTTCCACTACTCCTCTCGCTCTCCCTCACTCCCATGCAATCCCTCTACTGGTTAACCCCTCCCCCCCCCCCTCGCCGTACCACCCCTTTCACAATAAACACTCACACACAAACACTTCTCCTCTCTCTCTCTCTCTCTCCCCTCTCTCTCTCTCTCTCTCTCTCTCTCTCTCTCTCTCTCTCTCTCTCTCTCTCTCTCTCTCCTCTCTCTCTCTCTCTCTCTCTCTCTCTCTCTCTCTCTCTCTCTCTCTCTCTCGCTCTCTCTCTCTCTCTCTCTCTCTCTCTCTCTCAATCTCTCTCTCCCTCCTCTCTCCCTCCTCCCTCCTTCTCTCTCTCTCTCCCTCCCTCCTTCTCTCTCTCTCTCCCTCTCTCTCTCTCTCTCTCTCTCTCCCCCTCTCTCTCTCTCTCTCTCTCTCTCTCTCTCTCTCTCTCTCTCTCTCTCTCTCTCTCTCTCTCTCTCTCTCCTCTCTCTCTCTCTCTCTCTCTCTCTCTCTCTCTCTCTCTCTCTCTCTCTCTCTCTCTCTCTCTCTCCCTCTCTCTCTCTCCTCTCTCTCTCTTCTCTCTCTCTCTCTCTCTCTCTCTCTCTCTCTCTCTCTCTCTCTCTCTCCTCTCCTCTCTCTCTCTCTCTCTCTCTCTCTCTCTCTCTCCTCCTCTCTCTTTCTCTCTCTCTCTCTCTCTCTCCCTCCCTCTCTCCCTCCCTCCCTCCCTTCTCCTCTCTCTCTCTCTCTCTCTCTCTCTCATCTCTCTCTCTCTCTCTCTCTCTCTCTCTCTCTCTCTCTCTCTCTCATCTCTCTCTCTCTCTCTCTCTCTCTCTCGCAGAGGATTAGGGAAGCTTTCGAACAAATGTTTGAGTGAGTTCAGGGAAGGACTGAGGGTAATGAGGGAGACGGTAATCAACCTGCAGATGAGCTGAAGGCAGCAAATGAGTAATAAGAAGCCTGAAAGAGAATCCACCCCAATATCAGACACAAACTATCCCTCAGGAGATGGTAATGTTCCTGTAGAGGAGACTTCTACAAAACAACCCTCATTTGCAGAATTGTTTAAAAAAAAATGAAGTTAGGTCTGAAGTAATGGAAGTTGCCAGTGGCTTCTTCTCAGGAAGCACCTAGAAGTACTAGCAGGATGATACAGCAAAAAAGAGCAGTAGTAATATATGCATTAAGGAGCAAACAGAATCCAGTCCTGCGGAGAGTAGAGATAAGAACAAAAACGAAGTTAATGAGATCCCTAAAGGGGTAAATATGGAGTGGGCTAACAAGAATATTGAAAAGGTTTTTAGACTCGGACAATACAACAAGGACAGAGACCGATTGATAAAGGTAGTATTCACGAGCAAGAACACAAAGAGGAATTGTTGGCAAGGAAGAGCAGACTGGCAAATGTACTAAGTTCAAAAAAGTATTCTTGCAGAGGGATATGACAAGGGACAAGAGAATGAGGGCAGCAGACACGTGGAGGGAGCGCAGGGAGAAAGAAAGGAATCAGGGTACTACAGACCTGAACCCTACAATCCCAGAGGGGAGTGGGGAACCCTCCACGAACAGTTCAACAGCCACAGTGAGAGAAGCACCACCCCTACTTTCCACCCAAAAAACATCCTACCGACCCCAACCCTTGCCAGCCCCCCATTAGGTGCCCACCTAGGGCACCCTTCCACCACTCCCCTACCCCTTCCTAGGACCTCCCTTCTTCCCCCCCCAAGCCCTCCCTTCTCCTGTACCCCCCCCCCAAGCCTCCCCTTCTCCCACACTCCCCCAAGCCTCCCCCTCTCATCCATCCTCCCAAGTTTCCACCCACCATCCCACTTTCACCACCCCCCCCCCCCCAAGTTTCAGCCTTTTACCACCCCCCTCCCAAGTTTCCACCTTTCACCACCCCCCTCCCAAGTTTCCACCTTTCACCACCCACCCCCCTCCCAAGTTTCCACCTTTCACCCCCCCCCTTCCCAATCCTCTGTCTCTCCCCCACCCACAAGCTCCCCCTCTCTTTAGCCTCCCCCTCTCATCCATCCTCCCAAGTTTCCACCTTTCACACCCCCCCCCCTCCCAAGTTTCAGCCTTTTACCACCCCCCTCCCAAGTTTCCACCTTTCACCACCCCCCCTCCCAAGTTTCCACCTTTCACCACCCACCCCCTCCCAAGTTTCCACCTTTCACCCCCCCCCTTCCCAATCCTCTGTCTCTCCCCCACCCGCAAGCTCTCTCCCCCTCCCCCTCCCTCTTCCACCTACCTCCTCATACCAGATCTTCCCAACCCCCACACACCCCAGATCCCCCAGGGGCTCCTTTTCTCAGCCCTCTCATCCCGGACTCTCTCTGTTTCTCTGCTTCAGGGAAACCAACAGAAACTGAGAGAGAACAGAAGAGAGTCAGGGTAGATGTACTCGAACATAGATGGGATTACAAGCAAGGCAAGTGAACTAAGGGAAAGACCACAAGAAGTGGACCCAAACATAATTGAACTCACAGAATCAAAACACCCAGAAATCATAACAAATGCAGTGTTTCCCCAGGACTACACTGTAATAAGGAAAGAGAGGGAAGGAAGGGGAGGAGGTGAAGTGGCCCTACTAATGAGAAAGGAATTAAGTTTCAAGGAGATGGTTATCCCAGGCTGTGAGGGAGTCAGAGACTACATTACAGGCATCATAACAATAGGAGGACCATGAGTAGTAGTAGAAGCAGTGATATATAACCTTCCACCAAATGATAGAAGACCCAGGCAAAAGTATGACAACAAAAACATAGCAGTTAACACTATAATTGAGAGGGCAGCCTCTGCTGCCTGTAGAAATAGATCCCATGTGCTCATTATGGGGACTTCATTCACAAAAGGATAGACTGGGAGAACAAGGAACCGCATGGAGGTGAACATACATGGAGGGCTAAACTATTGGAGGTGGCGACAAGAAATGTTTTAGGCCAGCATTTCAGGAAACCCACAAGGATGAGAGGAAACGTTGAACTAGCGAGACTCGACCTAGTCTTCACTCGGAACGACTCCGAACTAAGGGAAATCAGTTTCGAGGCCCCAGTAGGAATGAGCGACCACAGTGTACTGACGTTTGAGTATCTAGTTGAAGAAGGGTTAATGAACTTGAGGAGGGTACGGAAAACAAAAGACTGGCATTCCGAAAGGGAAACTATGTGAGATTAGAAAATTTCTAATAGATATAACATGGGAAACAGAACTCAGGGAAAAGACGGCCCAAGACATGATGAACTGCATCAGGTAGAAGTGTAAGGAAGCCGAAGACAAGTTTGTCCCGCTCCAAATCTAATCTAAATCATCTAATCTTACCCTATTCTTTTTTAAATTTTAAATTTAATTGTTCTGATTTATGTCATTTATTGAAATTAATTATTGATCTCATTTTGTTCTCTTAATTAAGTTCATACTAATTATAGGTTAAAAAACTTAGGTAAATAAAATTAATTATCTAAGATTATTTGACTTTACAATCATCATTTGTCAAATTTTGTATATATTCAACTTGACAGTCTCTACTGCTTTTTTTTTTCTCTCCCCAAGCTTGTGTATCCTTCATGGCTCTAGTGATCTTTATTCTACTTCTAATTGTTTCAATTCTTTTGTTTACTTGCATTTATTGTTGTGTTTTGCTATAATTATTCTCTAATTATAGCAGACTTTGTATTTATGTAAGCATTTACCTCAGTGTCTTAGTAAAATCTTGCTCATAAATATAATCTTACCCTGTTATTTTTGTTTTTTATTTTAATTTTTAAATTTAATTGTAATATGATTTATACATCATTTATTGTAATAAATTATTGAGCTCATTTTTTTTTCTTAAGTTCATACTAATTATAGGTTAACAACTAAGCTATATTAAATAATTGATTTTTAAGATTATCTTTACTTTACGTTTATTATTTGTCTCTATTTTTTGCTATATATTATTCTTGTCAGTCTACTGTTTTTTTTCTTCTCTCTTAACCTAATTACTGTATCCTTCCTGGCTATCTACGGGAATCTTTGCTCTACTTCTAATTATTTCTATTTTTTGTGTATCTACGTTTATTGTTGTGTTTTGCTACAATTACTTTCTATTTATAGCAGTTTTAGTATTTAACTGTTCTTGTAATTGCTTATCTTATTGTATCGTGACATTATTGTATCTATATGCTTATTGATATTGATCCTGATCGAAATCTTCTGTCTCATACCCACCAAATCAGCACATTGATCATCATTATTGCAGGTATTACACAGCAAATCTTGCAAAAAACAAACTCCTAAATAGCACCTGCTTATCAGTTTACAACCAAAATGTTAGGTCACTTGGTAAACATTTTGATGATATAAATGCACTACTCACAGCACTAGGTACTAAATTATCATTCATCATTTTATCAGAAACTTGACTAAGTAAAGACTGTACCCAACTCTACAATTTAGCTGGTTATAAAGCCATTCATAACTGCAGGCCTAATAAAAAAGGAGGTGGCACTGCAATATATTACAAAGATACCTTCATCTGCAATAGTGTCATCAGTGATAGAGACGACTATTGTGAATATACCTTTGCCAAGTTCTCCAGTAAATCCCTTAAATCCTCCTGATAATCGGTGCCATCTATAGATTTCCTAATACCAACACAGCTTCATTCTCAGACAATGTAAGGAATCTTATCATAAATAACAATCTCAACAAAATCACATCATTCTGGGAGGTGATTTCAATATTGACCTGGGTCTTCAAAACAACCCTCAAGTTGACTATTTCCGTAACAGCATGCACTTCTGTATGCTAATCCCCACAATCACCAAGCCCACCCGAATCACTCAAACTTCTGCCAATACCCTGGATCACCTATGGACTAATATAACAGCTCCCCTTACATCTGGGGTAATCTATGACAGAACAACTGACCAATTATCATACCTTCCTCATAGCAATTATGGACACAGCACCCACCAGAAAGCAAGAAACCTCATTCAGGCTACACAGTGAATCAGCTTTAGGCAATCTTTCTAATGCACTTCACAATATTAACTGGGAATCTGAATTTAATAATACACAGGATATAAACTCATTAACAAACCTCTTTCTCTCCAAAACTCTAAGCCTCTACAACACTCACTGTCCCTTCCTTACCAAACAAGTAACTGATAAAAGAAAAAATAACCCGTGGCTCACAAGTGGCATAATCAAATCAATCAACAAAAACATGAATATGAAAAGAAATTTAGGATTGGCCTAGTTACAAAGGAAGTATTAAGAGGTACTCATTAGTGCTTACCAGTATCATAAGAAAAGCTAAACTTTCATATTATGAGACTAGATTCAAAGAAGCAAAAGGCAACATGAAAAGCACATGGAAAACCATCTCTAATATCCTAGGAACTAAACAACACTCCACAACCAAATAACACTCTCTAAGGATGGTCCTTACACCGTCATCTGATTTAGAAATGGCGAATGAATTTAATAGCTTCTTGTCATCGGTTGGTGCTAACCTTGCAAGTAAAATCCCACAGACTCAGACACATATCAACACATATCTCTCAGGCAGCTATCCAAACTCTCTTCTCCTTTCACCAGTCAGCCCCGACAGATGTTGTGTCCATCGTACACTCACTAAAAACCAAAGCTGGGAACATCAGTGAAATACCATCCATTGTAACAAGAGCGCCTCCCACGCCCTTGCGCCACCTATAGCTCTGCTGTTCAACAAATCCCTTGAGTGTCATACCTGCCCTGATAACCTTAAAAAAGCAAGAGTAACGCCAGTTCATAAAGGAGGTAATCCGGCAGACATAAACAATTATAGACCAATATCAAACCTACCCATACTATCAAAAATATTTGAAAAAATTATTAACAAACAGCTCTATTCCTACCTCGTAAAATTCGACATTCTTAGCTCCTGTCAGTTTGGCTTCCGCTCCCAATAGAGTACCAACGATGCAATTATTAGTCTCCTTGATATAATTTACTCAGCCCTTGACAAAAATGAGTTTCCGATTGGACTCTTCATTGATCTGAGAAAGGTCTTTGATATGTGTTAATCACAATTACCTCTTACGTAAACTCCATCATTATGGAATCAGAGGCCATACACAGGACTATTATCCAATCCTATCTTAGTGATAGACACCAATGTGTAGCATTGGTGTCTACAATATTTACACTACCCTCTACCTCTACCCTCTTGAACACTACCCTCTCAGTCTTTTATGCTCATAATAGGCATACACGCACACAAGTTTTATTTATTTTATATTTTCTCATTCTTTTCAAATAATTTATTGGAAAAGCTATTTTGCAGTATCTAGGCTTTACTTACCTTCTTTTTCATTTATCGTCTAATCAAATGCATATATGTTTTCTTCAACTCGTTTGCGTTTATCCTTATGTGTTCAATATACTTTCCCACCATGAAACCCAGAAAATATTAATAAATTGGCTCAGCTCAAGGCTCGGACTGGACTCCGGTCCCAACCCAAGCCTGGACGAGAGGTCCTGGCTCGGACCTCCGGTCTGGGTTTTGGACCGGAGTCAGATCTTAACCTCGAGCAGAGCCAATTTATTATTATTTTCCGAGTTTGGTGGGAAAATACATTACAGTCACTTTCAACTTACACACCTGCACACCTGCTACACACCTGCTGCACACCTGCTACACACCTGCTGCACACCTGCTACACACCTGCTACACTTACTCTCCCTTTCCTAAACATTTACCCCATTTATACACCATGACTAGAACCATGTGAGCAGGGGACACATCTCACCCCTTGATACGGATCCTCCCACCCTCACCTGGGACAGGTGTGTCCACTGGCACACCTGTCCCAGGTGTCATACGCAGTTCTAGTCCTTAACTTCACTACTTGTATGTTGCTGGTAGAGTGGTAGAGCCTGCTTGTGGGGTAGACGGGGAGGCTGGGTGTTGCTGGTAGAGTGGTAGAGCCTGCTTGTGGGGTAGATAGGGAGGCTGGGTGTTGCTGGTAGAGTGGTAGTGCCTGCTTGTGGGAGAGACCAGGAAGCTGCGTCCTGCTGGTAGACTTGTAGTGCTTGCTTGTGGGGTAAACGGGGAGGCTGGGTGTTACTGGTAGACTGGTAATTCCTGCTTGGGAGGATGCAGGATTTCTCCACCACAAGTCTCCCTCACAAGCAGGCACTACAAGTCTACCAGCAACACACAGCCTACCCGTCTTCCCCACAAGCAGGAACTACCAGTCAACCAGCAGAACATAGCATCTCCGTTTCCCCCACATGAAGTCACTACCAGTCTACCAGCAACGCTTAGCCTTCCCATCTCATCCACAAGCAAGCACTACCAGTCTACCAGTAACACACAAGTTCTATGTCTCCAACAACATGCAGGTTCTCTCAGTCTACCAGCATCACACACCATCCCCTTCTCAATCACAATCAGAAACTACAAGTCGTCCAGCAGCACATCCTACCCGTGTCCCTCCACAAGCAGGCACTTCCAGTCTACCAGCAGTACACAGTCTCCCCTTCTCCCCCACAAGCTGGCACTTCCAGTCTACCAGCAGTACACAGTCTCCCCTTCTCCCCCACAAGCTGGCACTTCCAGTCTACCAGCAGTACACAGTCTCCCCTTCTCCCCCACAAGCTGGCACTTCCAGTCTACCAGCAGTACACAGTCTCCCCTTCTCCCCCACAAGCTGGCACTTCCAGTCTACCAGCAATACACAGTCTCCCCTTCTCCCCCACAAGCATGCACTACCAGTGTATCAGGAGCACACTCCCTTCCCGTCTCCCCCACAAGCATGCACTACCAGTGTATCAGGAGCACACTCCCTTCCCGTCTCCCCCACAAGCATGCACTACCTGTCTATCAGGAACACACTCCCTTCCCGTCTCCCCCACAAGCATGCACTACCTGTCTATCAGGAACACACACATCCTCACCGTCTCACTGTGACATATATTACGGTATCAACACCGTTGCTGAAGTAAGAAGTAGCCATATCAACGCCATCTTTGAACTTGCTCTCCAAATCAAGGCATTAAGTGAGACGAAACAACGCCATCTGTTGGCGGAGGTGTGGCGCGTGTGAAAGGGCCACTTTTTCATACCAACAGTTATGGAGTTAGGTCGATGATCATGACCTCTAATGAGTGAAGTTATGATATCAACTCCATCTAGATTGTGTTTTCGATTACATTTTCAGTTCCCAGGTGAAAGATTGTCATCCTATGTTCTCCTTGTATACTTTGTGTCTGGGAAATTACTTTTATGTCCACAGAGGTGACGTAGAAAGTCTATTGTGCTGTGGAAATCAGTTCACATCCGGCAGTCATGAATTCCTGACTTGTTCCTGTAAGAGGACAAGTGGCCGCCGTCGGTAGAAGAAAGTGTTGTTGTTGATTTAGTGGCGACGTAGTAGACAGTGTGTTGGGTGTTGTACTTGTGCAGTGATTGTGTGGACCGACGTAACCGGGATTTGGTCATGATGAGTTACAAGAAGACAGTATTGGCCGTCTGCTGAGAAGTGCTGCTAGCATATAGACTTCTGTTATGGTGTTAGTGGTGACCCCTGGACGTATTATTTGTGATACCTGTCAGCGTGTTGCTGAAGACCTCTGCCAGTGTGTTTCTGGAGAGCAGATATGGGGTGTGTGAACATCGTGACGATACGGTGTGTGGACTGGCCCATGTTGAGGAAGATGCACTCGCCAGTAATTACCATGAATGTGGTCGACGTATAATTGAAGATAGAGAACTCACCGGGTCTTGAAGAACACTGCAGATACCCAGAGTGTCCTGGGTGAAAGCGACACTCTGTACATAAGTGAATTCATATTTCGATAGATAATATATTGGTGAAGGTGTAATCGTGTCTTGTTTACCCCCGCTTTATTCCTTGCACAATTAATTGCTACCGCCTATTCTAGATAACCTACCAATGATTTACGGTAGGATCATTGATGAAGAGGCTCTAAAGCACATAAAGCAGAAAGAACCCGGTTACTTGCTCAAGCAGGCCGTAAACAGCAGGTACTACCAGTCTACCAGCAGCACACACATTCCCCGTCTCCCCCACAAGCACGTATTACCAGTCTACCACCAACACATAGCCACCCCGTCTCGCCCACAAGCACGTATTACCAGTTTACCACCAACACATAGCCACCCCGTCTCGCCCACAAGCAGGCATTGCCAGTCTACCAGCTACAAAATAACCCCCCCCCCCCCGTCTCCCCCACAAGCAGATACTACCAGTGTACAGCACCACACTCCCTCCCCGTCTCCACAACAAGCAGGCACTACCAGTTTACCAGCAACACACAGCCTCCCCGTCTACCCCACAAGCAGGCACTACCAGTCTACCAGCAGCTCAGCCTCCCCGTCTCTCCCACAAGCAGGCACTACCAGTCTACCAGCAGCTCAGCCTCCCCGTCTACCCCACAAGCAGGCACTACCAGTCTACCAGCAGCTCAGCCTCCCCGTCTACCCCACAAGCAGGCACTACCAGTCTACCAGCAGTACAGAACCCCCTGACAAGGACACACCACCAATCCCCAAAGAAAGCATTGGTTTATATTAACATTACCTTTCTCTCATGAGATGGGAGAGGAAGGTCTCACTTTGACCATTACCCACTTGATGAACCTTTGAGCAAACTGCACATTTTGCCAAGTAGATGATGATGATCGAATTATTTTAACAGGTAACATCCGGGGATATAAGAGTGTCGGTGTTAGTGACAATCTATACCTGTCAATCCTGCCATGGCCACATTCATTATACCTCACACATTAGTTGATGCTCCAGTGAAAAGTGACGCTTCCCTGGAATACTTTTAAACTAGAAGGAAGCCACTGTTGATCATCTGGATATATCTACGAATCTACCCAACGGAAAACTTGCTAATGTTCATAATCCGAATATTTATATTGAATTCATTAATAAAATGATGGGAGACAGAAATATTGTTTGAGGTCTTTTTTAGTGAGATTTTTTTCAGAGAACATTATTTAATTTCTCAGTAACTTTGGTAAAACATATATTGATATTTAACAATTACAAGGCATGCTTTCAGCCAAACAATTATCTTAAATGATTGTATATTTAACTTTATCAATTATTTTTGAAGTATTATGAAATGGAGAGAGAACAGAACTACACTGTGATTTGTACTGAATAGTTGCTGCCATCACAAAACTACTAAACCTCTCCTCCTAAGATTGCAATGAAAATTGAAGGTCTGAGGTGTCTATTATGTCAGCCAGAAAGTTTTTCAACATTTATTATTTGCTATATTGAGTATTGCTGAAAAGTTAATTGCGATTTTAGCTGTGTTACATAAGAAGTACTAAGGTAAGTATTTTGTGTCGTGCTGATGATCAAGTTCTATTGCGCTGACTAAAGGTGCTGTGAGAAAATATATAAAAATATTGAAAGATTTAGAGCTGGATAAATCTCACGTTTCTATCCTGCCGCATGTGCGCAGTTGATTTTGAGTTATGTTCAGCTATAATTACTAGCCACAGATGTTACAGTAAAGATTTCTGAAAAATGTCTGGGGCATAGTTCATCCTCAAGGGCAGATTATTCATTTTATGGTTGCTATCGGAGACTTGCAAGTTTTCACATATCGTCACGAGGACATTTTTTAATTTCTGGTCGAAAGTTATTTAATTTAATAGTTAATGTTGAGCTTGCATAGATTTCAGAGACATAGAAAATTCTGAGCTTTGTAAGCTAAATTATGAATGGAGAAAATGTTTATTACTTACCATAAGAGTCCATCGTCACACTCTTTGTCATCTCTAATCAAACCTGATGTCCGATGTTACGAATCTTACATAGATTCTAACATTATTATTGATTGTCATTATATTTGATTGTCTTGTTCTATAATTTGTATAGTATCCAGTTGTATGATTATAGACAATTTTATGTTATATATTGTAGCATGCTGTAGTGTGCCTAAGTTGCATTATATTGTATGAGGCTTTTGCAAGTTAATTCCTGTTGAGGGAGTGTGGTTTTTTCTGTGTGGGGGGATGACCATATTTGGATGTAGCCAGTGTGGACTTGTTGTCAAGCGAATGTTTATATTTCAACTTTGATTAATTCTTATTATTGGTTCCCAGTAAATTCTAGTGAGTAATGTAACAGTATTATATACTCTTAAGTTTAACCATCATTGAGTTAATTGTACTATACTTTTGTTGGTGGAGTTTCACAAGAGTCAGGCGGATGCGTAGTTGATGTTTTGGTAGGACGCCTGCCCTGTGAACCCACGCATTGTCAGACGCGTGGGTAGCTGCATGGAGAGGAGACATGTAAACAAGTTAAGTCGGCATATTATTTATTTTGCTCATTATTCAGTTAATTCTCTTGGTATGACTAATTGTGCTACACCATTTATTCATTCAGGTGTTTTAAGTGATGGTCTGTGTTTACTAAAGATTTTTCATTGATATTACTGCATGCTGAAGAATATTTCTGGCTACTATATTTTTACCATTTATTTGGTATGTTTTGTCACCCTTAGCATAGTACATTGTTTTCCCGTTTATGCAGTGTTTTCTTCATACCCTAGACACTATTTAGCCAGGCAGATTTTCATATAATATGATCACTGCGGGGAAAAAAACCGTACTAAGACTCAGGGGTTGTAACAGTCATCTCCAATCAAACCTGATGTCCACAACCACACGTGAGGAAATAATTTAGAAACGAGAGATATATTTTGTCTGAAATGAATCCCACATCCTAAACACAAAATAGGCTCACAGATTTGTGACTACTCTCCATATGTTCGCTCCCGACATTTCTCCAATCATTCGTTTATATCACTGACAATAAATACTCTATATATTAGTATAGATTATACGCCATAATTAATATGATTGTTACAGTATTATTATGATATTTTGATATGTAAATAATATACATTAACACAAGCTGACCACCATGTGAACCACCTCCTAATGAGGTTATCTTGAGATGATTTCGGGGCTTTTTAGTGTCCCCGCGGCCCGGTCCTCGACCAGGCCTCCACCCCCAGGAAGCAGCCCGTGACAGCTGACTAACACCCAGGTACCTATTTTACTGCTAGGTAACAGGGGCATAGGGTGAAAGAAACTCTGCCCATTGTTTCTCGCCGGTGCCTGGGATCGAACCCAGGACCACAGGATCACAACTCTCGCGTGCTGTCCGCTCGGCCGACCGGCTCCCATGAGACACAGACCACGAAGTAAGACACACCACCATGAAAGGCACACCGCAATGTGTCTCAGTAATACACACTCCAAAGTAACATACAACTACAAGAGAAACACAATACCAAGTGAGGCACACCATCACGTGAGATACATACCACAAAAGCACACACCACTAATTTAGACACATGAAAGTGAGACACTTCAATGTGAAACACACCACGAAGGAGAATAATCCACAAAGTGAAACTCTCCTCTGAGCACCATCACTGCATAACAAATACCTCCAAGTGAAACACATTACTATGTAACACACACAAACACCACGAAACGAGACACATTACCAAGTGGCTTATAAAAACGCCACCAAACGAGACACAACCATGACACACACAAAAATGTATTTGTGTGTGTCACGATCACAAAAGATACATAACGAAGTGACATACACCAAAACCAACGAACGAGACACATTGTCATGTGACACACACCTAACAGATATAACATGGGAAAACAGAGTTTAGGGAAAAGACGGCTCAAGACATGATAGACTACATCACGCAAAAGTGTAAAGAGGCATCAGGCAAGTTAATTCCGGTCCAAAAGGGAAAAACATAAATGCTGACGAGAAACCCATGGTTTAATCAAAGATGTAAGCTAGCAAAGCATCAAAGTACAAGGAGAAACTATAGAAATAGTAGAACACTTGAGTGAAGAGAAAGATACCAGAGTGCCAGGAATGAATACGCCAGGGTGAGAAGATAGGCAGAAGGGTAATACGAAAATGACATAGCAAGCAAGGCAAATACTGAACCTAAATTACTGCTCTGCCACATCAAGAGAAAAACAACAGTGAAGAAACAGGTATTGAAACTGAGGACTGGGGCTGACAGATTCACTTCAAACGACAAGGAAGTGTGTGAGGAACTCAATAAGAAATTCCAGGAGGTCTTCACATTAGAGCAAGGAGAAGTTCCAGAGATAAGAGAAGGAATAGTTAACCAGGCACCACTAGAAGAGTTTGGGATTACCAGTGGGGATGTAAGGAAGCTTTTGCTAGAGTTGGATGTGACAAAGACTATAAGCCTGGATGGAATACCACCATGGATACTAAAGGAAGAAGCAGAAGCACCGTGCCTACCACTCTCCATGGTGTATAACAAATCACTGGTAACAGGTGAACTGCCAAAAATTTGGAAGACGGCAAATGTAGTCCCAATATACAAGAAGGGGGATAGACAGGAGGCACTGAAGTACAGGCCAGCGTCCCTAACATGCATAGCACACAAGTTGATTGAGATGATTGTGCTAAAAACTAGTGGAACATCTGGAGTGAAGGAACTTTGTGATACAACATCAACATGGGGGTTCAGGGATGGCAAGTCAACCCTCACAGGTTTAATTGAATTCTACGATTAAGCAAGAAAGACATGGGAGGGTCGGCTGCTTATTTTTGGATTGCCAGAAAGCCTTTGACACCGTACCACACAAGAGACTTGTGCAAAAGATGGAGATGCAGGCAGGAGTGAAAGGGAAGGTACTCCAAGGAAGGTATTGGATGAGGGTGTTCCTAAGTAACAGAAGACAGTGAGTAACTGTGAGGAGTAAGGTCTCAGATTGACGAGGCGTCACCAGTTGCGTCCCGCAGGGTTCAGTCCTTGAACCTATACTGTTTCTGAAATATGTAAATGATCTCCCAGAGGGTATAGAATCGTTCCCCTCATTGTTTGATGATGATACAAGAATTATGAAGAAGATTAAGACGGAAGAAGATAGCATGAGTCTACAGGATGACCAAGAAAAACTGAATGAATGGTCCAACAAAGGGCTACTAAAGTTCAACCCGAGTAAATGTAAGGTAATGAAATTAGACTGTGGAAACAAGAGGAGAGACACAGGATACCGAATGGGAGATGACGTCCTTCATGAAACGGACAGAGAGAAAGATCTATGAGTTAATATCACACCAAACCTGTCTCCTGAAGCCCACATAAAAAGAATAACGAATAACATCTGTGGCGAATGCAAGGCTGGCTAACATCAGAACTGCCTTAAAGAACCCGTGCAAGGCATCATTCCGAATCTTGTATACCACATATGTAAGACTAATGCTGGAGTATGTGGTCCCAGCATGGATCCCGTATTTTGTCAATCACAAGATGAAGCTTGAAAAATTTCAGAGATATGCAATTAGGCTAGTCCCAGAACAAAGAGGCAAGAGTTACGAGGAATAGTTGCGGGAAATGCCCCTCACGACACTGGAAGATAGAAGAATAAGGGGAGAACAAAATACCTACTCTCCCTACAAAATTCTCAGAGAAAATGACTGGGTAGATAAAGATAAACTGTTTAACCCGGGTGGTACGTGAACAAGGGGACACAGTTCGAAACTTAGTACCCAGATGAGCCACGGGGACGGTAGAAAGAACTTTTTTAGTGTCAGAGTAATTAACAGATAGAATGCATTAGGCAGTGATGTGGTGGAGGGTGACTCCATACACAGTTTCAAATGTAGATACGACCGAGCCCAGTAGGCTCAGCAATCTGTAAACCAGTTGATTGACAGTTGAGAGGCGGGACCAAAGAGACAGAGCTTAACCCCAGCAAGCTCAAACTAGGTGAGTACCTTACCTTCAGGTTACCTTGAGGTGCTTCCGGGGCTTAGCGTCCCCGCGGCCCTGTCGTCGACCAGGCCTCCTCGTTGCTGGACTGGTCAACCAAGATGTTGGACGCGGCCTCTCGCAGCGTGACTTATGAACCACAGCCTGGTTGATCAGGTATTCTTTGGAGGTGCTTAGACAGCTCTCTCTTGAACACTGTGAGGGGTCGGCCAGTTATGCCCATTATGTGTAGTGGAAGCGTGTTGAACAGTCTCGGGCCTCTGATGTTGATAGAGTTCTCTCTCAGAGTACCTGTTGCACCTCTGATCTTCAATGGAGGTATTCTGCACATCCTGCCATGACTTATTGTGTGCAGGTTTGGGACCAGCCCCTCTACTATTTTCTACGTGTAAATTATTATGTATATTTCCCGCCAGCGCTCAAGAGAATACAGATTTAGGCTCTTTAGTTGGTCCCAGTAGTTTAAGTACATACATACATTTAGATGTTTTACTGAGTGGATTCTAGCAGTAAAGGATCTCTGCACGCTCTCCAGGTCAGCAATTTCTCCAGCTTTGAAAGGGTTGTCATTGTGCAGCAATATTCCACTCTAGAGAGCACTAGTGTTTTGTAAAGTATCATCATCGGTATAGCATCTCTAGTGTGAAAGGTTCATGTTATCCAACCTGTCATTTTTCTTGCAGTTGTGACGGCTACTTTACTGTCTTTTGAGAAGGAAAGGTCTTCCACCATGAATACACCCAAATCCTTCACATTGCCCTTTCGTTCTATGTTTATGATTTGACTGAGTTTTGTACGTGATTTCCGTTTTTTATATTTTCATTTTTTTCCGTAACGCTTGAGCTGGAACTCATCTTCGTTAAACACCATATTATTTACTGTAGTCCATAGAAAGACTTGATTTACCTCTGATTGGAGGTTTGACACACACCAATACCAATAAACGAAGCACATTTTCATGGGACCCAAACAAACACCACCAAATTAGACACATTACCGTGTGACACTCAATAATACCACCAAACGAGACATCACTACGTCACACACAACAATCCCTTCATACACCTGGCTGGATGAGTGGACAGCGCTCTTGACTTGTGGATCTTGACCAGGGTTCGATCCCAGCAGCCGGAGGAGAAACAAACGGGCAGTTTCCTTCACCCTGATGCACATTTTACTTAGCAGTAAATAGGTACCTGAGAGTTAAACAGCTACTTCGTGATGCTTCCTGTGTGTGTATGTAAAAAAAAAATATATTAGTAGTTAGTAACAGTTGATTGATTGACAGTTAAGAGGCGGGCCAAAAGACCAGAGCTCAACCCCCGCAGGCACAACTAGGTGAATACACGACACCGTACCAAATGACACATACCAACGCAACCAAACGAGACAAATAACCATATGACTCACACAAACACCACCAAACGATACATTACCATGTGACACAAACACATACAACACCAAACGAGACACAATACCATGTGACGTACCAACACCACCAAAGGACACATTATGAAGTGAAACACTCAAATATTATCAAACGACACATTTTCATGTAACACACAAAACATCATCAAATGAAATACATTGCCTTATGACACAGTAGGGTAATTTAGGACTATGAGGGTCACCTCCATTTCATAGAGGGATGACATATAGATGGCAGACAGGTGAAGTAGATAAATCGCGTAACCCAGGGGGTGTGTTCCGGTACCCTTCACACTCTCAATGTGAGATTTTAGGGGTAACCAATGTATTTTTTTAGACTCTTCTCTTCGATCAGCGCAAGCTGCAGATGGATGACTGACGGGTGAAGAGTGATAATGGTGCGACCCGGGAGAGGTTTCCGGTTTCCTTCTTGATGTGTGATTATGAGTGTAGAGTGTCCCATGCATCGCTGAGATGGGTGACAGATGGAGGAGCATGATGGATGAGTGTGATTAATTGCATGGTAAACGTGTGCAAGCCATATGGGGTTTTCCGATTAACCTGCGCCCTCGTGAAGCAAGATTATACAGAGGGTCCCCACTCAATCAGTGGAGATGGATGATGGGTGACCGTGACGGATGTGTGTAATCGAGTCGCTCTGGGTGGGTGGGGGATGGTGTACTACCTCTCCTCACCTCTGACGGGCTCCTCTCACAGCGAGGTGATGATTTCTTTATTATGCACCCCATACCCACTCCATGGTGGATCATAGTAGTTTTAACAGTTGTATATTGTACTTAGTAAGCTTCGATAGAAACATTACTTTTGTATATTATTACACGAGAGGTGAAAACTTTTCTTGTTGTTGGCTAGGCTGTTCTATATTATTGTTGTCGATGTGTGATGGGTGAAAGAAGTATGGAAATAGTTAGTTTTTTATTAGAAATACTACTTTTGTTTATCATTAAAGAGAGGTGCAAGCTTAATATTTAGTTTTCACTACAAGACGTCCACCGCCACAGGACAATCGGGGGTATTCCCCACAAACCCTACTAGTTTTAGAGGCCGGTAGACTCTAAAACTAACATCCCTCAAACAACCAAGTTCACTTATTTGCAAGGCTTGTTACGAAATGAAGCCTTGAAGGTAATCTCCAACATAACACTGACCAGTGATGGTTACGACCTAGCTGTTCAATTGCTTAAGAGCAACTATGATAACACGGAAAAGACTATTACCATTTTAGTCCAAAAATTGCTGGATTTACCAACTGCTAATAATTCTACAGATTCTCTTCAAACTTTCAGACTAGAGGTAGTCTCTTCTTAAGGTCTTAAACCTTAAAGTCCAAATTCAGACTGCTGAATGGATGACAAATGTAGTTGTAAGGCGCAAATTACAGAGAGAAACTTTAGACAAATTGTATACTATGTACAATAAAACCTCTCTAACCATGAATGAGATCACAAAAGGTTTACATACCCCAGTCGAAAGACAAAGAGCCAACCAAGATGTGAAGAGTGTTTCAAACTTTTCTACTAACTCTCATCATAAACCCAAACGTACTGCAACTACTGTAGTAAAACCAAATTTTAATAAATCATCTCCGAAATGGAAATCTGGAAATGTAGGTACATACACAGTGAACCCTTCAACCCCCGTAGTGAGCACCACTCCTACGACTTCTCCTACAATGAAGAAGTGTTTGTTCTGCAATAATGAACATTTTACTTATAAGTGTAGTACTTATCCAGACCATAACACCGAATTCATCGTTTGCAAGAATTACACCGGTGCATAAAGTGCATGGGTCCTCATAACCCCAATAGTACTGTCTCCTTACGTATGTGCAACAAGTGCCACAAGGGTAGACACCATTACTCATTGTGTGGTAGTGATCAATCAAGATCAACCAATCCTCATAAGAAAATTACAACGTTTACTTCTGTACAGTATTGCAAGGTGCATCAAGACGTAAGTGTACTTGCAACAGAGTCGAGTAACACAACTACGTTACCAACAGCTCAATTGAAATTAATTACCAAGGGATCTAGAATTTCTACTCATGGTCTCTTTGACCAAGGTTCGCAGAAAACCTATATTTCTCAACAGTTAGTTGATCAGTTGAATCTGAAGCCTATTGCTCCAGTGAATTTATTATTATTGCTCCAGGTCATTATTATTCGACCTATTCAATTTGTATGGTATACTACGTTCCTGTGCTTTGTTTAGAATATTCTTAAATAAGGTATATATTAAATTCACATCGAAATCCCCTTTTACGTCACCTATCGCTGGGTTCATGTCTCGCTCTAAGACCGGCCCACACCCCATACCCAAGAGTTTCCAATCTATTTGACCCAAAAAATTTCTTAGGCTATTAAAATCAGCTTTTCGAAAATCTGACACTTTAACAGAATTTTCTCCTACAGGTCTATTCCATTCTATACTAAATCTGATTACTTTGTGATCACTGTTCCCTAGCTCACTCCCTATTTCGATGTCATTAATTTGTGTTTCCCTGTTAGTTAACACTAAATCTAAAATATTATTTTACCGCGTTGGTTCCTTAATGTGTTGTGTAAGAAAGCAATCGTCAATTAATTCTAGAAAATCTTCTGCTTCACTATTCCCTGTTTTGTTCACCCAGTTTATTCCACTAAAATTAAAGTCACCCATGACATAAATACTGTTAGATCTAGATGCTCTAGATATTTCATTCCATAGATGCTTTGCTTCCATTCTGTCTAAATTTGGTGGCCTATATATAACTCCTATTATAATATTATTTGCTTTTTCGTTTAATTCTATCCAAATAGTTTCTGTGTGTGGCTCAGGTTTGATTCCCTCTTTGAGACTACATTTCAAATTGTCCCTAACATATATGACTACTCCCCCTCCTCGTCTAATATATCTATCTGTGTGAAATAGTTTAAATCCATTTATCTGATATTCAGCTAATAGTTCTCTATTTTCTACGTTCATCCACGTTTCGGTAAGTGCAATAATATCTATTTTTTCTGTGCAGACAAGAGCATTTAATTCATTAATTTTATTTCTTAGACTTCTACTGTTAGTGTAATATATCCTAAGTGAATTGTTATTTTGAGGCCCTTTTCTTTCCCTGATCATTTTGCCAATTCTTTTCTCCCACGAACACATACTTTTATTACCTCCTTCCTTCAAATCAATTCCCATACCACTATCTACTAACAGTTTAAACCCAAACAAACACCTCTAACCACTGGTTCCAACGAGTTCGCAACAGCAACAACCCCAGCCCTCGATAGATGCACCCCATCACGAGCATACATTTCATTTCTTCCATAGAAGCGTTCCCAGTTGTCTATGAAAGATATTGCATTTGATTTGCAATATCTTTCCAGCCGGCAATTGACACCAAGTGCCCTTGACATCCATTCATTTCCCACTCCCTTTCTTGGAAGAATGCCACATATGATCGGGATTCCTCCCATGCTCCTAACTAATTCAATGGCTGTCCTAAATCTCTGTATTAGTTCCTCACTCCTAACTCGCCCAACATCATTACCCCCTGCACTAATACAAATAATGGGTTTGTTCCCATTTCCCGTCATAATATCATTCATGTTTTCAACAATATCACCAATTCCAGCTCCCGGGTAGCAAACCCTTAATCTGTTCCCCCTATCTCTGGCACAAAACGTTCTGTCTAAATACCTCACCTGGGAATCTCCCACAATCAAAATTCGTTTCGATTCTCCCTTTTCCTTTCGAGCAGAGAGGATTCATTCCAGTGAATGACATAAAGTGGATAACAAATAATTTAAAGAACCTTATAGGTAAAAAGAGAGCTTTGTACAAAAGGATTAAGAATGGGGAAGTCAGGTTAGAACAGGAATTCATACAACTGGTTAGAAATGTTAAAAAAGAGATTAGGAAAGCAAAAAGAAACTATGAAGTTCGCATAGCAGAGCAAGCAAAGTCAAATCCTAAAGGGTTTTTTCAGTTATATCGAACTAAGACTAGGGAAAGGATAGGTCCATTAAAATCTGAGACAGGTCAAATAACGGATAATGACAAGGAGATGAGTAGTATTTTTAACAAATATTTTATTTCTGTATTTACTAAAGAAGAACTTAACAATATGCCTTCAGCCGAACAAGTCTATGTGGGTGGGGATGAGGACAGGTTGACTAGTTTAGCAGTTACCAGGGAGGATGTAATTAAACAATTAGAAAAACTAAAACCAAACAAATCCCCAGGGCCGGATGAAGTGTTTGCCAGGGTGCTTAAAGAATGCAAAGAGGAGCTTTCCGAGCCACTGTCTACCATATTTAATAAATCAATAGAGTCAGGCAGAGTGCCAGAGTCATGGAAGGTAGCTAATGTGGTACCAATTTTTAAGAAAGGAGATAGATCACTAGCGTCAAACTATCGGCCAATTAGCCTAACGTCTATTGTGGGAAAGTTACTTGAATCAATAATTGCAAATACAATTCGTCTCCATCTTGAAAAACATAAATTAATAAATGAGTCGCAACATGGTTTTACAAATGGCCGTTCATGTTTAACAAATTTGCTAACTTTTTATTCGAGCATAGTTGAGGCAGTTGATAGTGGTAAGGATTGTGATGTTGTGTACCTTGACTTTAGCAAAGCTTTTGATACAGTGCCACATGAAAGACTAATAAAAAAATAGAAGCTCATGGTATTGGGGGTGCTATATTAACTTGGATTAGGGCATGGGTATTCCAAAGGAAACAGAGAGTTAGTATAAATGGGGTTAAGTCAGAGTGGGATAATGTTGTTAGTGGAGTACCTCAGGGCTCTGTCCTGGGACCTCTGTTGTTTATAATAATATATATAAATGATTTAGATTCAGGTTTGAGTAGCAACATTTGCAAATTTGCCGATGATACGAAAATCTGTAGGGAAATTAATTCAGAGGAGGACTCACTATCACTTCAAGTTGATCTAGATAGGGTTTTGAAATGGTCAAATGATTGGCAAATGCAGTTTAATGCTGATAAATGTAAAGTTCTGAGGCTAGGTAATGATGAAAGAGTTACAAGATACGAGCTAGATGGTGTTGAGATTGCGAAGTCGGATTGCGAAAGGGATCTGGGAGTTATGATTAGTAAGAATTTAAAACAAAAGGATCAATGCATGAATGTTTGTAATAAGGCGAATAGGACACTGGGATTTATTAATCGAAGCCTTAGTAACAAGACACCTGGTGTGGTTCTTAAGCTATATCTTGCTCTGGTTAGGCCTCATTTAGATTATGCAGATCAGTTTTGGTCGCCGTATTATAGAATGGATATAAATTCACTTGAACGTGTGCAACGTAGGATGACTAAGTTAATTCCCCAAATTAGAAATCTTTCATATGAAGAAAGATTAACAAAGCTTAAGTTGCATTCACTGGAAAGGCGAAGAGTTAGGGGTGATATGATAGAGGTTTACAAGTGGATGAATGGACATAACAGGGTGGATATTAATAGGGTATTAAAAATATCAACACAAGACAGAACACGAAACCATGGGTATAAATTGGATAAGTTTAGATTTAGGAAAGACTTGGGTAAATACTGGTTCAGTAACAGGGTTGTTGATTTGTGGAACCAATATCCGCGTAACGTGGTGGAGGTGGTGTCCCTCGATTGTTTCAAGCGCGGGTTGGACAAGTATATGAGTGGGATTGGGTGGTTATAGAATAGGAGCTGCCTCGTATGGGCCAATAGGCCTTCTGCTGTTACCTTTGTTTTTATGTTCTTCTTATGTTCTTATTTGAATATCTCTGAATTCCTAACCAACAGTGGACCTCGCGACAACCAAGTTGTTAAAGTCTTGGAACGTTTAGGAGGCTTCACCAGCCCAATTCAAGCCATAGTTGTTGACAAGATAAGAACATAAGAACATAAGAACAAAGGTAACTGCAGAAGGCCTATTGGCCCATACGAGGCAGCTCCTATTCTATAACCACCCAATCCCACTCATATACTTGTCCAACCCGTGCTTGAAACAATCGAGGGCCCCCACCTCCACAATGTTACGCGGCAATTGGTTCCACAAATGAACAACCCTGTTACTGAACCAGTATTTACCCAAGTCTTTCCTAAATCTAAACTTATCCAATTTATATCCATTGTTTCGTGTTCTGTCCTGTGTTGATACTTTTAATACCCTATTAATATCCCCCCGGTTATGTCCATTCATCCACTTGTAAACCTCTATCATGTCACCCCTAACTCTTCGCCTTTCCAGTGAATGCAACTTAAGCTTTGTTAATCTTTCTTCATATGAAAGATTTCTAATTTGGGGAATTAACTTAGTCATCCTACGCTGGACACGTTCAAGTGAATTTATATCCATTCTATAATATGGCGACCAAAACTGAACTGCATAATCTAAATGGGGCCTAACTAGAGCAAGATATAGCTTGAGAACCACACCAGGTGTCTTGTTACTAACGCTGCGATTAATAAATCCAAGTGTCCGATTTGCCTTATTACGAACATTTATGCATTGATCCTTTTGTTTTAAATTCTTACTAATCATAACTCCCAGATCCCTTTCGCAATCCGACTTCGCAATCACAACACCATCTAGCTCGTATCTTGTAACTCTATCATCATTACCTAACCTCAGAACTTTACATTTATCAGCATTAAACTGCATCTGCCAATCCTTTGACCATTTCAAAACCCTATCTAGATCAACTTGAAGTGATAGTGAGTCCTCCTCCGAATTAATTTCCCTACCGATTTTCGTATCATCGGCAAATTTGCAAATGTTGCTACTCAAACCTGAATCTAAATCATTTATATATATTATAAACAACAGAGGTCCCAGGACAGAGCCTTGAGGCACTCCACTTACAACATTTTCCCACTCTGACTTGATTCCATTTATACTAACTCTCTGTTTCCTTTGGTATAGCCATGCCCTAATCCAGCTTAATATAGCACCCCCAATACCATGAGACTCTATTTTTTTAATCAGTCTTTCATGTGGCACTGTATCAAAAGCTTTGCTAAAGTCAAGGTATACAACATCGCAATCCTTACCACTATCAACTGCCTCAACAATGCTAGAATAAAAAGATAACAAATTTGTTAAACATGAACGGCCATTTATAAAACCATGTTGCGACTCAATTATTAATTTATGTTTTTCAAGATGAAGACGAATTTACATAAGAACATAAGAACATAAGAACAAAGGTAACTGCAGAAGGCCTATTGGCCCATACGAGGCAGCTCCTATTCTATAACCACCCAATCCCACTCATATACTTGTCCAACCCGTGCTTGAAACAATCGAGGGACCCCACCTCCACAATGTTACGCGGCAATTGGTTCCACAAATCAACAACCCTGTTACTGAACCAGTATTTACCCAAGTCTTTCCTAAATCTAAACTTATCCAATTTATATCCATTGTTTCGTGTTCTGTCCTGTGTTGATACTTTTAATACCCTATTAATATCCCCCCGGTTATGTCCATTCATCCACTTGTAAACCTCTATCATGTCACCCCTAACTCTTCGCCTTTCCAGTGAATGCAACTTAAGCTTTGTTAATCTTTCTTTATATGAAAGATTTCTAATTTGGGGAATTAACTTAGTCATCCTACGCTGGACACGTTCAAGTGAATTTATATCCATTCTATAATATGGCGACCAAAACTGAACTGCATAATCTAAATGGGGCCTAACTAGAGCAAGATATAGCTTGAGAACCACACCAGGTGTCTTGTTACTAACGCTGCGATTAATAAATCCAAGTGTCCGATTTGCCTTATTACGAACATTTATGCATTGATCCTTTTGTTTTAAATTCTTACTAATCATAACTCCCAGATCCCTTTCGCAATCCGACTTCGCAATCACAACACCATCTAGCTCGTATCTTGTAACTCTATCATCATTACCTAACCTCAGAACTTTACATTTATCAGCATTAAACTGCATCTGCCAATCCTTTGACCATTTCAAAACCCTATCTAGATCAACTTGAAGTGATAGTGAGTCCTCCTCCGAATTAATTTCCCTACCGATTTTCGTATCATCGGCAAATTTGCAAATGTTGCTACTCAAACCTGAATCTAAATCATTTATATATATTATAAACAACAGAGGTCCCAGGACAGAGCCTTGAGGCACTCCACTTACAACATTTTCCCACTCTGACTTGATTCCATTTATACTAACTCTCTGTTTCCTTTGGTATAGCCATGCCCTAATCCAGCTTAATATAGCACCCCCAATACCATGAGACTCTATTTTTTTAATCAGTCTTTCATGTGGCACTGTATCAAAAGCTTTGCTAAAGTCAAGGTATACAACATCGCAATCCTTACCACTATCAACTGCCTCAACAATGCTAGAATAAAAAGATAACAAATTTGTTAAACATGAACGGCCATTTATAAAACCATGTTGCGACTCAATTATTAATTTATGTTTTTCAAGATGAAGACGAATTTTATTTGCTATTATAGATTCGAGTAACTTTCCCACAATAGACGTTAGGCTAATTGGTCGATAGTTAGACGCAAGTGATCTATCTCCTTTCTTAAAAACTGGTATCACATTAGCAACTTTCCAAAACTCTGGCACTCTGCCTGACTCTATTGATTTATTAAATATGGTTGACAGTGGGTCACAAAGCTCCTCTTTGCATTCTTTAAGCACCCTAGCAAACACTTCATCCGGCCCTGGGGATTTGTTTGGTTTGAGTTTTACTATTTGTTTAAGAACATCCTCCCTGGTAACTGCTAAACTCGTCAACCTGTCCTCGTCCCCACCCACATAGACTTGTTCGGCTGAAGGCATATTGTTAAGTTCCTCTTTAGTAAATACAGATACAAAATATTTATTAAAAATACTACTCATCTCTTCATCACTATCTGTTATTTGACCTGTCTCAGTTTTTAATGGACCTATCCTTTCCCTAGTCTTAGTACGATATAACTGAAAAAACCCTTTAGGATTTGTCTTTGCTTGCCCTGCTATGCGAACTTCATAGTTTCTTTTTGCTTTCCTTATCTCTTTTTTAACATTTCTAACCAGTTGTACGAATTCCTGTTCTAAAGTGACCTCCCCATTTTTAATCCTTTTGTACCAAGCTCTCTTTTTACCTATAAGGTTCTTCAAATTCTTTGTTATCCACTTTGGGTCATTAGTATACGATCTATTCAATTTGTATGGTATACTACGTTCCTGTGCTTTGTTTAGAATATTCTTAAATAAGTTATATATTGAATCCACATCGAAATCCCCATTTAAGTCACCTATCGCTGGGTTCATGTCTCGCTCCAAGACCGGCCCACACCCCATACCCAAGCCTTTCCAATCAATTTGACCCAAAAAATTTCTTAGGCTATTAAAATCAGCTTTTCGAAAATCTGGCACTTTAACAGAATTTTCTCCTACTGGTCTATTCCATTCTATGCTAAATCTGATTTCTTTGTGATCACTGCTCCCTAGCTCACTCCCTATTTCGATGTCATTAATTTGCGTTTCCCTGTTAGTTAACACTAAATCTAAAATATTATTTTCCCGTGTTGGTTCCTTAATGTGTTGCGTAAGAAAGCAATCGTCAATTAATTCTAGAAAATCTTCTGCTTCACTATTCCCTGTTTTGTTCAACCAGTTTATTCCGCTAAAATTAAAGTCACCCATGACATAAATACTGTTAGATCTAGATGCTCTAGATATTTCATCCCATAGATGCTTTGCTTCCATTCTGTCTAAATTTGGTGGCCTATATATTACTCCTATTATAATATTATTAGCTTTTTCGTTTAATTCAATCCAAATAGTTTCTGTGTGTGGCTCTGTTTTGATTCCCTCTTTGAGACTACATTTCAAATTGTCCCTAACATATATGGCTACTCCACCTCCTCGTCTAATATATCTATCTGTGTGAAATAGTTTAAATCCATATATTTGATATTCAGCTAATAGTTCTCTATTTTCTACATTCATCCACGTTTCGGTAAGTGCAATAATATCTATTTTTTCTGTGCAGACAAGAGCATTTAATTCGTTAATTTTATTTCTTAGACTTCTACTGTTAGTGTAATATACCCTAAGTGAATTGTTATTTTGCGGACCTTCTCTTTCCCTGATCGTTTTGCCAATTCCTTTCTCCCACAAACACATACTTTTATTACCTCATTATAATTTTATTTGCCTCATTATAATTTATTACCTCATTATAATTTTATTTGCTATTATAGATTCGAGTAACTTTCCCACAATAGACGTTAGGCTAATTGGTCGATAGTTAGACGCAAGTGATCTATCTCCTTTCTTAAAAACTGGTATCACATTAGCAACTTTCCAAAACTCTGGCACTCTGCCTGACTCTATTGATTTATTAAATATGGCTGACAGTGGGTCACAAAGCTCCTCTTTGCATTCTTTAAGCACCCTGGCAAACACTTCATCCGGCCCTGGGGATTTGTTTGGTTTGAGTTTTACTATTTGTTTAAGAACATCCTCCCTGGTAACTGCTAAACTCGTCAACCTGTCCTCGTCCCCACCCACATAGACTTGTTCGGCTGAAGGCATATTGTTAAGTTCCTCTTTAGTAAATACAGATACAAAATATTTATTAAAAATACTACTCATCTCTTCATCACTATCTGTTATTTGACCTGTCTCAGTTTTTAATGGACCTATCCTTTCCCTAGTCTTAGTACGATATAACTGAAAAAACCCTTTAGGATTTGTCTTTGCTTGCCCTGCTATGCGAACTTCATAGTTTCTTTTTGCTTTCCTTATCTCTTTTTTAACATTTCTAACCAGTTGTACGAATTCCTGTTCTAAAGTGACCTCCCCATTTTTAATCCTTTTGTACCAAGCTCTCTTTTTACCTATAAGGTTCTTCAAATTCTTTGTTATCCACTTTGGGTCATTAGTATTCGATCTATTCAATTTGTATGGTATACTACGTTCCTGTGCTTTGTTTAGAATATTCTTAAATAAGTTATATATTGAATCCACATCGAAATCCCCATTTAAGTCACCTATCGCTGGGTTCATGTCTCGCTCCAAGACCGGCCCACACCCCATACCCAAGACTTTCCAATCAATTTGACCCAAAAAATTTCTTAGGCTATTAAAATCAGCTTTTCGAAAATCTGGCACTTTAACAGAATTTTCTCCTACTGGTCTATTCCATTCTATGCTAAATCTGATTTCTTTGTGATCACTGCTCCCTAGCTCACTCCCTATTTCGATGTCATTAATTTGCGAAATAGGGAGTGAGCTAGGGAGCAGTGATCACAAAGAAGATCCCCTCAAATTTACATGTTACAGGTCTTTCTCAAACAGTCAAATTTCTTAAACGCAGCAGTATTAGGCTAGCGGATCATAAAATAAATACAGACTGTCTCAACGATGTAGGTATTCTTATTGGAGCTGACTATTACTCTAGATTTATTACTGGATGCACCAGGCAACGAGGTGTAAACTTGTTACTGTCAGCTGGGGGTAAACTACTCACAGGACCGGTGTTGATCCAACAACATTCTAAATCTACTAGTAATCGACCAACTAATTCAATAGTGGCGTGACTAGGCCTAGAGCAGTCACCTACTACATGTCAGAGAGGAAACCGAGGATAATGAGTCCAATTCCCTTGTTCACAAATTATGGGATTTGGAGACCTTAGGCATAGTCCCTGATCAATCTAGTCCAGATAACACATGGACTTATCAACAGTATCTGGATACTGTTATTTTTCAAGATAATCAATATTGGGAGGAACTCCTGTGGAAGCTGAACCACCCACAGCTTCCAGTAAATTATTTCATGGCCTCATTTCATGGCCCAATTAAATTCTCAATTAGCTCAGCTATGGAAGCAACCAGATAAATTGTAACTGTATAATGCTTTGATACAACAACTTGGTAAAAAATTTATAGAAGTTGTTGAAGAAGACAACCATAAATCAGGCCATTATTTGCCACATTATGCTGTCCTGAAAGAATCAGTTACAACACCAATCAGGATTGTATTTAATTGTAGTGCCAAATTAAAGGCAGACAGCGTGTCACTATATGATTGTCTACAAACTGGACCTAGCCTAACTCAAAGACTACAAGATATCTTATTACGATTTCGCTCTGGTGGTTTTGCCAATACGGCCGACATTAGTAAAGCCTTTTTAAGAGTAGGCTTACAAGAGACGGATCATGATTTTACTAAATTTCTCTGGGTGAAAGATCTACAGGATCCTAATAGCCATTACTTATAGATTTGCCTCAATGATGTTCGGAGCGACATCTTCACCATTCTTACTCCAGGCTACTCTGGATACACAATTTAAGAAGTCTTATAGCTCCTACAAGACTGAGATTAGCAACAATTTATACGTTGCCAATTTTCAAGGAACCACTAATGATGAGAATAATCTAGTGGAAATTTACCATGAGGCTAATCGTGAACTGTAAGGAGCCAACATGCCCTTACAGTCGTGTGCCTCAAATAATAAACAACTAAACCAGATAATCGAGGAAGAATTCCTTGATTATAAGGTACCTCACAAATTGAAAGTCTTAGGTATGGAGTGGAATACTTCCACAGACAAATTAAGTATCAAGTCGGTGGAGATCAACCATTCACCTCTCACCATGAGAAAACTACTCTCCCATGTCAGAAAGCCTTTTGACCCTTTAGACCTACTCAGTCCTATTTTAATTAAGGGTAAACACCTTATACAGAAGTGCTGGCAAAGGAATTTGAGGTGGGATGAAACGTTGTCAGAGGATCTCCAAGAAAAATGGCAGCAGTTGATTCCTGTTTACAACAAACTTAGTATTCTACATATTTCCTCGAAATGCCTTAGGACTAAATTTACCCGCAAATTTACATGTGCTCTGCGATGCTTCAGGCAAAGCGTTTGGCTCAGTAGCCTATGTAGTTAATACTCAACAATCATTTTTGCTTACATCTAAGGCAAGGGTAGCTCCGATTAAAAGGTCACTACCCAAATGGAATTAACTGCCTTATTAGTAGGTGTAGGACTGGCTCATTGCCTGATCAAAATTCTCAGTAATGTTCACTTTGGTGAAATAGTAATGTGGTCAGACAATGTGGGAGTATTGCAGTGGGTAAAAAACGACAACAACAAAACTCCCTATGTCAGCAATAGAGTAACGGAAATTCGAGAACTGTCTGCTGGTTATAAATTAAGACATGTCCCCACCAAGGACAATCCAGTTGACTATTTATCCAGAGGTTTGACTTTAAAACAATAGTTAAAACCGAGATGTGGTGTAATGGACCCCAATGGCTAGTTAGTCGTTAGTGGCCCCAACAAAATCCACAAGTCATTGTGACCAATATCACTACCCCTGTTGTGGATCCAGAACTCCCTCGAACTTTATCTATCAATCCTCATCATTATTCCAATTTAAGCAAATTACTAAGAGTTACAGAAATGGTATTTGATTTCATCAACAAGATGGGGGTCAAGTATCGATTTCCTAGTTCCATCAAATATTGGGTCAAACAAGCTCAACAAGAGACTTATGGGTAGGAATATGAACATCTCCAAGATAAGTTGAGTAAGTCTCTAGGGTATCTGGCTTGACTCCTGATATAAGAGAGTCCAATTTGTCATTTCTTTTACTAAAAATAGTTACTTTCTAATAAGTTTATTTTCGTAGCATACTACTGCTTATTGGAACTCTTTTATTTAGTTTATATTAAACATTCTAGAGGAAATTATTGAATGTAAATGATTTCACTTTAATTTCCTCGATTAGCCGAGTGACTTTAATAAACCCAATTTATGTTACGCGAAGTTATATTTTAACACGGAAGAATTAAATGTGACATCAGTACTCGTCACCATCTCTTTTTTCCTTAGTTAATTCAGATATATATAAATCCATTTACGCTCGAGATGTCTATCGAGAGCCGCGCATGCGCAACCAGGAAGAGGAAGAAGACGCGAGAACGTCGCTTGCCACCACACTACTCGGACGCCATTAGCAACGAGCAACAGAGATCTACGTTTCGATCTTGCTAACAGTTTGTATTTCGCTCCCAGAACTAGTAGAGCGGTGCCACATCACGGCAGTGTCCCAGGAACTAATAATTACTCCAACCCACAAGTAACGTCCGATCACGGCACCTGAGGACGAGGGGCCGGATTCAGGAAGGTACTTACGAAGGTTTTTCCTCTTAGCTAAGAACGAATTCCGTCTTAGCGCCTTCGTGGCGGCTAGGTCCGTATTCAAAGAGCTACCCTAAGTGGAAAAACCTTCGTAAATTCATTCTGGGATTTAAGTGTGGTTTCGACCACTCGTAGCTTTACGTAAACTGGATATAAGTCATTTTTTCTCTACTACATAACACTGGGATCGATTTCTGATATTGGAACATGACCAAAATATTATAGCTGGTGAATCTAGTGAAGAGGAGTCCTTCGTGTTAGTTATATATGCATTCTCTGCTTGAAACTTGAAGTAAATATGTGTTTGATGATAGCAGAATTAGTTTTATAATAGCAAGATATTATACCAGTAGTTATTAAGTAAATAAACACTGGTGAACATGAAATATGAGAGAAGGTGATGAGCCCTGCCTGATGGGATCATTTACTATCACCAAATGCCCCTGTTCACCTAGTAGTAAGGGTGTACCTTAGCTATACATACCCATTTCTAATTTATTTAGTTTGGTTTTATTTTGAAATTAAATCTGGGTGAGACATAAAATAAAAATATGCTGCACAAATGATGTTAGGTAAGGAGAAGGGTAAAAATGTCACAAACTTTATTCATTGAATACTTAAAGCTATAATTATGACTATATACTGTAGATTATTAAAAAAGAGAGAGGGAAGTAGGGGTCCAAAACCTCTTCCTGTTATACAATTTGGGTGTGGAACAAGTAATTATCAAAAGAAGGCACCATGCCGGGAAGGCTATGTAGCAGTAAGGCAGTGAGGTGAGGCAGCTACTTATTTGAGAAATGCTTATTTTATTTACCTTATAAGCTGAGGCAACTTATTTTATTTGAGGAATACTCAGCTGATTCCTCTACATTTAGCATGGAACAAATTTGTGTCCAAGACCTCTTCATGTTACTCAATTTGGCTGTGTGTAACCAAACTAGAAGTGCTCTACAAATCAAGGGACCCAGAATGTGGAATGACCTCTTGAATCATGTCAAAGGCTGTACCTCTCTCAACCAGTTTAAGAGTTAAACTAAGTACTGCCTAATTAACTCCATGTAATCTAACTTACCTCCTAAATGTCAACCCATGTCTTGCTATTTTTTAAACAACGCTGTTCACCAACATGTGCAATTGCTGAGTTATGCTATGCTAACCCCCCTTTTTGTATTTTTTATTCCTTCTTTCAACACAATTTATACCTAATCCCGATTACTAAGTTTTAGTCTGTGTTTTTTCCCCCACACCTTGCCCGAAATGCTATGAGTATTAGTATTAGTGGCTTTAGGTATTGTATGTACTAGCTCTGTCTATAAATCCAACATTATGTTTGTAAATCAACTGTATGTACTTCTCCTGAATAAAATGTATTTATTATTTATTTTTTAATCAGTAAGTATTAAAAGAAGGCACCAAGCTGGGAAGGCTATGTAGCACCATTGTGTGTAACAATAAACCAAATTTTTTTTTAACAAATAATGCACCTGTATGGTAAAACAAATCCTGTCAGCTGTAAAAATATTGATGCAGTTATTTAAATGAAAAATATAATGAAAGAAATATTACTGGTTTATTTTTATCCTATCTTTTTGTACTGTACAGTATATCCAAGGAAGTGAAAAATTGAGACATAATGCACAATTTAATGAATGATTAGCATGGATTAGCAGTTCAAAAGAAATATGACTTGTATTACATATCAACATGAGATCTTAATGATCCATGGTCAACATGATTTAATAAGGACAATACAGTACTGTATTTGTAATAATACAAACTATAATTTAAAATCTTTATTACTGATTTTTTTTATTAAGAAGATTAGGTATACACAGCAATGTGCTGCTACCCTATTCTATATGGAATATTACACAGTGTAGATAAAAAACTAGCTATAAGTTTATCTAATACTCCCATCTCACAGGATGGTTAGACATACTGTACATGGAATCAATTTAGAAAATACCAGCCTCAATACAAAAAACAAATCAACTCTGACTAAACAACTCTAAGCAATTTTCACAAGAGGTAAGCACTGAATCATGGAAACATTATATTATAATTACTCTTACCAGTTTCTACAAAACTCCTCTCAAACAATGTATTTTTAAACATGTTTAGGTATACATAGCAATGTGCTGCTTTCCTATTCTGTATAAAGGACCACACAGTGTAGATCAAAAACCAGCTACCAGCTCACCCAACATCCTCACCTCACAGGATGGCCAGTCATACATGGAATTAGGAGAAAACAAAATACTTAATGCTGATCTATTAGCCTCCACTGGCAAAATCTGGGTGCAGCACAAGAATATCTTCAAATATTCCTGAGTGTATGAAGTAATTACAGAGCTCAAAATACCTCATACCATTTGGTATGAAGTCACTGATAACAGGACAATCACAGATATAGTGTTGGAGAGTATGTTCTCTCAAGTAGGACTGAAAACAGATGTTTTTTTTCCACCAAGAGGGCTATAAACCCATGGAACCGTCTACCCGCTGAAGCCGTAAATGCCAAATTCCAGCTAAAAAATATCATTAAGACAATTGGCGGGCCCTTTAACAAGCCGCCGGCTTTCTGTCCTCTTCGAGGCCACTAGATAGTTAGTGGCCCTTGGGTAAATTCAGTAAATATATACAATAATTGTCAACGCATCTTCCGAGCAACAAGGACAGCTACACAGTATCTCTTAGAATTACGT
>NC_091211.1:2988291-3001846 GCF_040958095.1 Procambarus clarkii
TCGTGATGGTCAAGTGGATTAAGGCGTCTTGTACATACCAGTTGCGTTGCTCCTGGGAGTATGGGTTCGAGTCACTTCTGGGGTGTGAGTTTTCAGTTGCATATTGTCCTGGGGACCATTCAGGCTTGTTCGCATTTGTGTTCCTCATGTGTGCCCCAAAGAATGAGGTGATTTGGTAAAATGCTATGCCCAAGATTACCATCCGAGTGCCGGCGGTGGGGTGGTTCAAATAGCTTCGGCTATCACCTCATTATGTCTGGTCGTGATGGTCAAGTGGATTAAGGCGTCTTGTACATACCAGTTGCGTTGCTCCTGGGAGTATGGGTTCGAGTCACTTCTGGGGTGTGAGTTTTCAGTTGCATATTGTCCTGGGGACCATTCAGGCTTGTTCGCATATATATATATATATATTATTAAATATGACCGAAAAAGTAAGATTAATAATTCTAACACGAATTTTCTCAATCTTTCGTACATTATGCTTCACTGTTGGAGGTAAATAAAAAATCACTTCTCCAAAATTCATTTTTATTTCTAGTCTGACGCGACACGGGCGCGTTTCGTAAAACTTATTACATTTTCAAAGACTTCACAAATACACAACTGATTAGAACTTGCGTTTCCCTGATTTTATATCTACATTTGAGTGAGGTGGGAAGGGTGATGTGGCATTACATTTGAGTGAGGTGGGAAGGATGATGTGGCATTAACACAAGACAGAACACTAGAGGATATTAATAGGGTATTAAAAGTATCAACACAAGACAGAACAGAAACAATGGGTATTGAATAGAAGTGTTTGTAGAAAGCCTATTGGTCCATATTTCTTGATGTTTCTATATTGGAGCGGAGTCTTGAGGTGGGTAGAATATAGTTGTGCATGTGCACAACTATATTCTACCCACCTCAAGACTCCGCTCCAATATAGAAACATCAAGAAATATGGACCAATAGGCTTTCTACAAACACTTCTATTCAATACCCATTGTTTCTGTTCTGTCTTGTGTTGATACTTTTAATACCCTATTAATATCCTCTAGTGTTCTGTCTTGTGTTAATGCCACATCATCCTTCCCACCTCACTCAAATGTAATGCCACATCACCCTTCCCACCTCACTCAAATGTAGATATAAAATCAGGGAAACGCAAGTTCTAATCAGTTGTGTATTTGTGAAGTCTTTGAAAATGTAATAAGTTTTACGAAACGCGCCCGTGTCGCGTCAGACTAGAAATAAAAATGAATTTTGGAGAAGTGATTTTTGATTTACCTCCAACAGTGAAGCATAATGTACGAAAGATTGAGAAAATTCGTGTTAGAATTATTAATCTTACTTTTTCGGTCATATTTAATAATATATGTCTACAGGAAAGACTGCTACCAAAATATACTAATATATATATATATATATATATATATATATATATATATATATATATATATATATATATATATATATATATATATATATGACTGAAAACTCACACCCCAGAAGTGACTTGAACCCATACTCCCAGGAGCATCGCAACTGGTAACTACAGGGCGCCTTAATCCGCTTGAGTGAGTGGGGTGTGAGTTTTCAGTCGCATATAGTCCTGGGGACCATTCAGGCTTGTTCGCATATATATATATATATATATATATATATATATATATATATATATATATATATATATATATATATGCAAACAAGCCTGAATGGTCCCCAGGACTATATACAACTGAAAACTCACACCCCAGAAGTGACTCGAACCCATACTCCCACAACTGGTATGTACAGGGACGCCTTAATCCGCTTGACCATCACGACCGGACATAAGGAAGTGATAGCCGAGGCTATATGAACCACTTCCCCGCCGGCACTCGGATGGTAATCTTGGGCATAGCATTTTATCAAATCACCTCATTCTTTGGGGCACACGTGAGGAACACAAATGCAAACAAGCCTGAATGGTCCCCAGGACTATATACAACTGAAAACTCACACCCCAGAAGTGACTCGAACCCATACTCCCACAACTGGTATGTACAGGGACGCCTTAATCCGCTTGACCATCACGACCGGACATAAGGAAGTGATAGCCGAGGCTATATGAACCACTTCCCCGCCGGCACTCGGATGGTAATCTTGGGCATAGCATTTTATCAAATCACCTCATTCTTTGGGGCACACGTGAGGAACACAAATGCAAACAAGCCTGAATGGTCCCCAGGACTATATACAACTGAAAACTCACACCCCAGAAGTGACTCGAACCCATACTCCCACAACTGGTATGTACAGGGACGCCTTAATCCGCTTGACCATCACGACCGGACATAAGGAAGTGATAGCCGAGGCTATATGAACCACTTCCCCGCCGGCACTCGGATGGTAATCTTGGGCATAGCATTTTATCAAATCACCTCATTCTTTGGGGCACACGTGAGGAACACAAATGCAAACAAGCCTGAATGGTCCCCAGGACTATATACAACTGAAAACTCACACCCCAGAAGTGACTCGAACCCATACTCCCACAACTGGTATGTACAGGGACGCCTTAATCCGCTTGACCATCACGACCGGACATAAGGAAGTGATAGCCGAGGCTATATGAACCACTTCCCCGCCGGCACTCGGATGGTAATCTTGGGCATAGCATTTTATCAAATCACCTCATTCTTTGGGGCACACGTGAGGAACACAAATGCAAACAAGCCTGAATGGTCCCCAGGACTATATACAACTGAAAACTCACACCCCAGAAGTGACTCGAACCCATACTCCCACAACTGGTATGTACAGGGACGCCTTAATCCGCTTGACCATCACGACCGGACATAAGGAAGTGATAGCCGAGGCTATATGAACCACTTCCCCGCCGGCACTCGGATGGTAATCTTGGGCATAGCATTTTATCAAATCACCTCATTCTTTGGGGCACACGTGAGGAACACAAATGCAAACAAGCCTGAATGGTCCCCAGGACTATATACAACTGAAAACTCACACCCCAGAAGTGACTCGAACCCATACTCCCACAACTGGTATGTACAGGGACGCCTTAATCCGCTTGACCATCACGACCGGACATAAGGAAGTGATAGCCGAGGCTATATGAACCACTTCCCCGCCGGCACTCGGATGGTAATCTTGGGCATAGCATTTTATCAAATCACCTCATTCTTTGGGGCACACGTGAGGAACACAAATGCAAACAAGCCTGAATGGTCCCCAGGACTATATACAACTGAAAACTCACACCCCAGAAGTGACTCGAACCCATACTCCCACAACTGGTATGTACAGGGACGCCTTAATCCGCTTGACCATCACGACCGGACATAAGGAAGTGATAGCCGAGGCTATATGAACCACTTCCCCGCCGGCACTCGGATGGTAATCTTGGGCATAGCATATATACAACTGTATATATGTTAAGGACTATATACAACTGAGTTTTCAGTTGTATATAGTCCTGGGGACCATTCAGGCTTGTTTGCATTTGTGTTCCTCACGTGTGCCCCAAAGAATGAGGTGATTTGATAAAATGCTATGCCCAAGATTACCATCCGAGTGCCGGCGGGGAAGTGGTTCATATAGCCTCGGCTATCACTTCCTTATGTCCGGTCGTGATGGTCAAGCGGATTAAGGCGTCCCTGTACATACCAGTTGTGGGAGTATGGGTTCGAGTCACTTCTGGGGTGTGAGTTTTCAGTTGTATATAGTCCTGGGGACCATTCAGGCTTGTTTGCATTTGTGTTCCTCACGTGTGCCCCAAAGAATGAGGTGATTTGATAAAATGCTATGCCCAAGATTACCATCCGAGTGCCGGCGGGGAAGTGGTTCATATAGCCTCGGCTATCACTTCCTTATGTCCGGTCGTGATGGTCAAGCGGATTAAGGCGTCCCTGTACATACCAGTTGTGGGAGTATGGGTTCGAGTCACTTCTGGGGTGTGAGTTTTCAGTTGTATATAGTCCTGGGGACCATTCAGGCTTGTTTGCATTTGTGTTCCTCACGTGTGCCCCAAAGAATGAGGTGATTTGATAAAATGCTATGCCCAAGATTACCATCCGAGTGCCGGCGGGGAAGTGGTTCATATAGCCTCGGCTATCACTTCCTTATGTCCGGTCGTGATGGTCAAGCGGATTAAGGCGTCCCTGTACATACCAGTTGTGGGAGTATGGGTTCGAGTCACTTCTGGGGTGTGAGTTTTCAGTTGTATATAGTCCTGGGGACCATTCAGGCTTGTTTGCATTTGTGTTCCTCACGTGTGCCCCAAAGAATGAGGTGATTTGATAAAATGCTATGCCCAAGATTACCATCCGAGTGCCGGCGGGGAAGTGGTTCATATAGCCTCGGCTATCACTTCCTTATGTCCGGTCGTGATGGTCAAGCGGATTAAGGCGTCCCTGTACATACCAGTTGTGGGAGTATGGGTTCGAGTCACTTCTGGGGTGTGAGTTTTCAGTTGTATATAGTCCTGGGGACCATTCAGGCTTGTTTGCATTTGTGTTCCTCACGTGTGCCCCAAAGAATGAGGTGATTTGATAAAATGCTATGCCCAAGATTACCATCCGAGTGCCGGCGGGGAAGTGGTTCATATAGCCTCGGCTATCACTTCCTTATGTCCGGTCGTGATGGTCAAGCGGATTAAGGCGTCCCTGTACATACCAGTTGTGGGAGTATGGGTTCGAGTCACTTCTGGGGTGTGAGTTTTCAGTTGTATATAGTCCTGGGGACCATTCAGGCTTGTTTGCATTTGTGTTCCTCACGTGTGCCCCAAAGAATGAGGTGATTTGATAAAATGCTATGCCCAAGATTACCATCCGAGTGCCGGCGGGGAAGTGGTTCATATAGCCTCGGCTATCACTTCCTTATGTCCGGTCGTGATGGTCAAGCGGATTAAGGCGTCCCTGTACATACCAGTTGTGGGAGTATGGGTTCGAGTCACTTCTGGGGTGTGAGTTTTCAGTTGTATATAGTCCTGGGGACCATTCAGGCTTGTTTGCATTTGTGTTCCTCACGTGTGCCCCAAAGAATGAGGTGATTTGATAAAATGCTATGCCCAAGATTACCATCCGAGTGCCGGCGGGGAAGTGGTTCATATAGCCTCGGCTATCACTTCCTTATGTCCGGTCGTGATGGTCAAGCGGATTAAGGCGTCCCTGTACATACCAGTTGTGGGAGTATGGGTTCGAGTCACTTCTGGGGTGTGAGTTTTCAGTTGTATATAGTCCTGGGGACCATTCAGGCTTGTTTGCATTTGTGTTCCTCACGTGTGCCCCAAAGAATGAGGTGATTTGATAAAATGCTATGCCCAAGATTACCATCCGAGTGCCGGCGGGGAAGTGGTTCATATAGCCTCGGCTATCACTTCCTTATGTCCGGTCGTGATGGTCAAGCGGATTAAGGCGTCCCTGTACATACCAGTTGTGGGAGTATGGGTTCGAGTCACTTCTGGGGTGTGAGTTTTCAGTTATATATATATATATATATAAATATATATATATATATATATATATATATATATATATATATATATATATATATAATATATATATATATATATATATATATATATATATATATATATATATATATATATATATATATATATATATATATATATATATATATATATATATATATATTGTGATGGAAAAAAAAGTGTAGGTGTTTGGCAGTCCTCCTAATGGCTGGTGTCAATGCCAATCACATTTACAAAAAAAAAGTTGACTGCTTGGCTGTTGCCTCCTGTGGTAAAGTAAGGGAAAACACGCAAAACAAATAGTATGAAAAATGAAACTTTAATTAACTTGAAAATAAATTATGAACAAAGACAATCCCTTGGCTATGTACAGTGCAAACAAACAAGATTATAAAGTAAAAAAAATAACAAAATAAATCAGTGGTGATGTTACTCTACAATGAATAAAGACAAGAAATGAATTAACAGGTGCTGAGAATAAAGTGCTGGCTGAGAACATCCACTAATAAACAGAGCGTATATCAGATGGTTGTGTCAGCTTTGAGAGCACAGGATATTCTAAATCCAATGGCTTGTGCATGCTCAGTCATCAGCTATGTAGATGGTGCTGAGGTGCAGACGTAGATTCACCAATCAGAAGCGTGCTGGCTGGAAATGGTGGTTTGGTGATCGAAGAAGGTGGAGGGGGGAGGTGGAGAGCGAGTCTGATATGTATGCGCTTGGCAAAAACGTATTTTACTCAATATGTACTACGCTTGCTTGTAGTATCTAGATGTTATAGATTTACTAAAGTAACATGACGGTAGGAAAGAGCAAGCCAAATCTCTCTTGAAGGAGATTATCGTAACAGCTCTCCCCCGAAGCCTGCTCTTACGGGTTAAGTTACATTAGTAGATGGTGTAGAGGTAGGAGTAGCTGTCTCTATCTCGTAGACTCTGGAGAAGGCGTCGGCTATGATGTTGTCCGAACCTTTGATTTAGAAGATCTCCAGAGTAAAATTCTGCAAGTGCAGAGCCCAGCGTAGAAGGCATTGATTGCTGAATTAGGTCTGTTGTAGAAATCGCAGGGGATTATGGTCTGAGTAGATGGTAATAGACCGATTCCCCTGTAGATAAGGTTCGAAATGTTGCAGATTCAGGACGATGGAGAAGAGTTCCTTTTCTATAGTGCTATAGTTCTTTTGATGAGGCTTCAACTTGTAGCTGTAGTAGCTGACAGGAAGAACCTCCTCGCCTCGTTGTTGAATTAGGACGCCCCCGATGCCGGTGCCACTGGCGTCGACATTGATGATGAAGGGCTTCGTGATATCTGGAGAGGCGAGAATGGGATCAGAACATAGCAGAGGAGCACTATTACAGTTCTGTAAATATTTGGGAAGATCATTAAGGATTTTCGAGTTGGAAGGTACTGACTCAGAGTCAGCGCTTTCCGGAGGAGAAGCAGGGAAAGTCTCACTGTGGAGGTATGGATCTTTGAAAGTGGAGAGTGATATTAACACAGTCGGGGGAATACCTTTATACTCCTTTAGAAGATTGACGTGGCACAACTGGGTCCTCCGCCGCCTATCTGGAGTCTCAAGAACGTAGTTGTGGTTGTTTCTGCACTACTTGATGCAGTAGGGTCTTGAAAACTTATTTTACAATGGAGAACCTGGGATCGGAAAATATGCCAACGCGAAGTCTCCTGGTTTAAATTTCCTGATTTTGCTGCGTTGGTCAAAATGAGTCTTCATCCTATCTTGAGCTTTCAATAGATTGTCATTAGCAAATTTACGTACTCTCTCTAGAATGTGCTTTAAGTTTTGAAGAAACTGGGGCACATTCTGAGGGTCACTGAAGGTGGCATTACGTAGAGAGTCCTTAAAAGCTTTAAGAGGAGTACGGCACTTACGTCCGTAGAGCATCTCATAAGGAGATACTCCTAGAGACTCATTTGGGAGACTTCTGAAAATGCACATGATGATGTCAAGTTGTTTATCCCAGTCTTTCATGGTTTCATTGCAAAATTTCTTTAGGAGTGATTTAATCGTTTGGTGACTACGTTCAAGAGAACCCTGTGAAACAGGATGATAGGGGCTGGACAATACCTGAGTGATGTTGAACTCTTTCAGTGTCTTCTTCAAGAGATCACTGGTGAAGTTGGTGCCACAGTCACCTTGAATCTCCCAAGGAAATCTATATTGGGTAAAGATCTTCAATAGTTGTTTTACCACCGTATCAGCCGTAATGTTCTTTACAGGAACTGCTATGGGGAATCTGGTGGTTGGACACAGGATGGTTAGTATATAAGCGTTGCCAGAACTAGGTCCGGGTAAAGGACCAACACAATCTATGATGAGATTGTGGAAAGGTTCCGCAGGCACTGGGAAAGGAGTTAAAGGATCCTTGGGAATTGGGATGTTAAGTTTTCCTGCCATCTGTCATGTATGACACTGTTGCACGTAACTTTTTACATCTTTATTCATACCTGGCCAGTACTAGTCTTGTCTGATTCCGTGATTGGTTTTATTAAAACCATAGTGAGAAAGCTGCTCCGTGGGCCAGGTGTAGAATATCGGGCCTTAGGCTCCGTGGGAAATACTAGTTGGTCGACATTAGCCCAATCGTCAGTCCTCCGTCAGCTTACTGGGTCTGTACCTGCGGTAGAGCAACTGATTCTCTAGGAAGAACTCAGGAATACTGTCAGAGTGAGTCTCGGCCTGGAAGAATAATGGTGTTAATGAAGGATCCTCCCTCTGTAACTTGCGGAACTCCAACGTAGTAAGATTTGGTAGTAAATTCTGATGGCCGTGAGGGACAGCGGTTGTAGTAGAGTCAGCTGGTTGCGGGCGTGCAGCTTGTGCACGGGTGGTCACCAAAACCGGAAGAGAGACTTCATCACTTTCTTGGACCTCTGCTGGAACATACTTTAAGATGGGGTTGTCCACTACAGAGTCACATACCTGGGGTTTGTCCATGATGATCAGGTTGGAAGGTTGCAGATCTTCGGCCAAGTCATTGCCCAGGAGAAGTTGTACCCCTGACATAGGAAAAGGCTTTTCCCTGATGGCGACTTGGACTTCACTGGTCACGAAAGGACAATCCAGGTGGACTCTGGCAAGTGGATACAGAGTGGTAGCAGTGAGGTTAGTGATAAGGACGGTTTCCCCGGTGTAGGTGATGTTAGGCACAGCCGAATTCAATATTATTGACTGAAGAGCCCCTGTATCCCTCAAGATCTTCAATTTGAAACGTCCCTCCGAATCTGCACTGTTGGCAGAGACAGTTCCAGGATACAGGTGTTTGCTGAAGAGAGAAAGATCATTAACAGGAACACCAACATTCATCACAGGCCTACCGGACTTAGGAGGAGTCGGTTTGGGTTTAGAAGTTTCACTATAGCCTTTGTATTGGGCTTTCCCACATTTATCTATGGTATGTCCTTAGAGCTTGCAATACTTACAATACAATTGAGAGCTCGCCTGATCGGTACTCACTTTGTCATAATTAGACCAAGACTTCTTACTGGAAGGTGGGTCAGGTGTTAGCCGGTGTATAAGGCTGTAGGTGTCAGCCGACTTCGCACATCTGATGTAGTCGGTTTCTTCTTTGTTTCCTAAATATAAACGGATGGAAGGGGGAGCACGTCTAAAGAATTCCTCAACTAGAATGAGGTTGACGAGTTCTGAAAATGTAGAGATGTGCTGCTTGCAGCCATTTCATGAAATATCTTTTCTTAGTATTGGCAAATTCTAAAAAGGTGGTGGTACTTGCCTTTAGATAATCACGGAATTTTCGTCTGTAGCTTTCGGTGGAGAGAAGGTAGGCGTCTAAAACTGCTTGATTCAGGGTCTGGTAGTCATTCTCAGCTAAGTTTTTTAGCTAGGGCCTGAAAAGTAGTAAAAAACACATCTATCTCTGTCTCAATGAATGGTGGCATTAACTTACTGGCATGGGAGACATTGAAGCTTACTGGGAGATTAGCTGTAGCTTTTTGGCGCTGAGTGTGGTGTGTAGTTTCCAAGGTGAGTTCTTGTCGACCATATTCTAGAACACTCTCAGCTTGCTTCTTATCGTGCTCACGTTGCATCTCCAGGTGACGTTTTCTTCCTTCAAGCTGTTCCCTCTCACGCTCTCGTTGTATGGCAACCTCCCGTTCCTTTCATTGTAGAGCTTCTTTCTCCAGGGCCGCCTCGCATTCCTGTTCTTCTTTCTTTATGGCAGCCTCGTCTTTCTTTATATGGAGAGCTTCTATCTGTTGTTGTAGAGCTTCTTTTTGTTGTTCACGCTCTATTTTCGCTAATTCGAGCTTTAACTTCATAGCTGCCAGAGCATGTCTATTTGCAATAGAATAGTTCTCGTGAGAATCAGAGTCTATAATTCCTTCATCGAAGAGGTGGTCCAAGATAATGTTGTGCAAGTCACTTTTGTTGGCTCCATGGGGAACATCTAGTTGATACTCGTGTGCTAGAGTTTGTAATTCGGTCCTCTTGGCACAAATTAAGTTCCCTACTTCACTTGCTGGATCATTACGAAATGTTGAGAGACGAAACATTTTGAGATAGCAAATATTATAAGTGTCAGTAACAGGATGACGTGTTGATATATATATATATATATATATATATATATATATATATATATATATATATATATATATATATATATATATAAATCATAAAATCACCCATAAAAAAATCATTCATCTGCTGAGAGACGGGACCCAAGAACTGAAGCTCAACCCCCATGTTAGTACAATTTGCGTTACATACCTCAAACGCTGATGCCAAACCACTGATAATCACAATTAATCACAGATAATCACACTTATTAATTGGAAAAAGCATGTTCCTTGATATCTTATCTGATAAGAACCACAGTTACATCAAGATCATGTACGATAAGAAAGTGACCATTCCTGTCAATAAGGGATCTACTATTGTTACGTAATGTTATTAATGAATAGAGTTTGTTCCTAATGGATGCATATAATAAGAACATCAAATAAATTAGTCTCTAAGAGCAGGTTTCAACTGAACTGATGTAGGATTACAGCTCTTGCTTGCAGTTGCACCAGGTTCCTTAAATGATAGTTCCTTCATGATAGTTCCCTATGTGATAGTTAGTGTCAAAGAACATACTTAGGAAGTAAGCAATTCTCTAGGAGCAGGCTACAGATGAGCGGAGGAAGGATAACAGTTCTTAGGTAGGATTACAGTACCTAGTGAAAATAAAGCTCAGCTTGCAGTTTCACTAGGAAAGACAGAAGTAGGACAGAACAGAACTCAGAACGAGAGAGAGAGAGAGAGAGAGAGAGAGAGAGAGAGAGAGCGAGAGAGAGAGAGAGAGAGAGAGAGAGAGAGTGAGTGAGAGAGAGAGAGAGAGAGAGAGAGAGAGAGAGAGAGAGAGAGAGAGAGAGAGAGAGAGAGAGAGAGAGAGAGAGAGAGAGAGAGAGAGAGAGAGAGAGAGAGAGAGAGAGAGGGAGAGAGAGAGAGAGAGAGAGAGAGAGAGAGAGAGAGAGAGAGAGAGAGAGAGAGAGAGAGAGAGAGAGAGAGAGAGAGAGAGAGAGAGAGAGAGAGAGAGAGAGAGAGAGAGAGAGAGAGAGAGAGAGAGAGAGAGAGAGAGAGAGAGAGAGAGAGAGAGAGAGAGAGAGAGAGAGAGAGAGAGAGAGAGAGAGAGAGAGAGAGAGAGAGAGAGAGAGAGAGAGAGAGAGAGAGAGAGAGAGAGAGAGAGAGAGAGAGAGAGAGAGAGAGAGAGACTGCTCTGCACAAAGTGCCGAGGTTGACAGTTGCTGGTCTAATCACATTGCTAGTAACTCCGAGGCTAAAGCTTGGTGGGACTCTATCCTACATAAAGCCTCACAGGAAGCTTTGAACCACAACTCCGAATCTGCAAATCCATCTGCAGGTCTTCCAGACACATCTTTGTTGCAACCAACACCTTCTGTCACACCAACTGTGGAAACACACAGCAGTTTAAATACAAAACCCAGTGTGACTTCCACTCCTGCTAATTTTGACACACTGGTACCGACATCTACAACTGTCAATCAAGCGGTGCCCACTGTACCAGTACAGGGGCCAAATCAAATCTCAACTAGTCAACGAAGGCCTAGAAGGAGTGGTCGAAGACATATCCGTCCTTCTCAGCGTTCTCGGCCTTCACACCCTCAGCTACAACATAACCATAACCAGGTATTGCATCACCAACCTCAACAAGACCCTGAACAACAACACCACCGGCCTCCACACCCTCAGCAACAACATAACCATAACCAGGCACTTCATCACCAACCTCAACAAGGCCCTGAACAACAACAACACCGGGCTCCACACCCTCAGCAACAACATAACCAGGCACTACATCATCTACCTCAACAAGGCCCTGAACAACAACAACACCGGCCTCCACACCCTCAGCAACAACATAACCAGGCACTACATCATCTACCTCAACAAGGCCCTGAACAACTACACCAGCAATACACTCAGCATTGGTCTCATCACCTGAATCAGTGGCCTAGCTCTGGCAGTCAACCTCCCAGCGTTAAAGTAAGCCCCTGCTCTAAATGCAATCGCAGGGGGCATACAGCTGATACGTGTCGAAGTGATCTCAGGTGCAATTACTGCCACCGAACAGGTCATCAACAGGACACTTGTCGTACCAAAAGGGTCCTGGATAGACAGGAACAAATGTTTAGAGATCTAATCACAGATCAATCTCAGAAATACTCAGACTTGGTGCATACTCTTACTCGTCAGCACCCTTACTATCCATACCCAATCCCTGAAGGTGTCGTTGTGCCTTATTCAGCTCAGCAGATTTACACTCCACCAGCACAGCAGCTGCGAAGTCTGCCACCATACACAGCTGCATTCTCAAACAACTTGCAGACATGAGGAGTCAATCGATCAGCATATTGTCTGCCAACATCAGAGGCTTCATGACCAATGTTGGCGATCTCACACACAGCTTTGTGAACACTCATCGTCTTGATGTGGTTGTTGTGCTAGAAACATTTCTAGATGACAGGACCCCTGAGAACTTTGCTACAATTGCCGGTTATACCTCATGGTTGCGCCGAGATAGGCAGGGTCAAGGAGGGGGTGTTGCAGTGTGCACCAGCAAATCTGTGTATGCACAACACATTGATGTGGTCATTCCTGGTCATCTTGAAATTATGTTCTTCAAAGTATGCTTAAATCCAGGTACCTCAATTCTCTTATGTGCAATGTACAGACCTCAATGGCAGGGTGCTTCTCCAATCGCCTTCCTGATGGACATTCTAGACTCCCTGCTAATGCAGCACAACTGTCAGCACATTATAATTGTAAGTGACCTCAACCAGTATCTTATACAAGTAGTATTATTAGAGCCTGATAGGCGCACTTAACAAACAATGGGGGGTACTTATCAGACAATGGAATCAGAGGCGGGGAGCCAGATAGGCCCACTTATCGGACAAAAGGAATCAGAAGCAGGGTGACAGATAGACCCACCTCAAATTGTAGTCTACGGTGTGCCCCCACCACATTTCACTTACACTGTCTATCTCCGTTTAAACACTACACTCATTATATATATATAGGACTAATTAAGGATATATATTCGAACAAGTCTTAATGGCCCCTCCCTTATATGGGAGTATTTAAGGAGTATTAAATTATAAATCCTCCCCCTCCCCCAAAGGTTAAAAAAACATCAAATAATTTATTAAATGCTTTATTAGGTAAAAACCACAAAATGTATAAGTAATTATGTTAGTTAATAATTGTAGTTTACAGAGTGCTCTTGCCATATTTCACTTACTACAGCTCTACCCCTCCCCTCTCTATCCCACACCCCCATCCTCGTCTGAGTAGAATTGTGACGATTCCTCATCAGTGAAGAGGTGGGGAAGGTCTTGAGCCCCATCCCCCCCCCTCTCTTGGGGGGGTAGGGTGAGTTGGGTGGACACCTTTTGGCTGAGTTTCCTCCTCTCTCTCATCGGAAGTGTTCTGGAAAGTGATGGGGGAAATAATTTATAGTGATTAAAGGTTTTTTATATAATTATATATTTTATTAGAAAAATATTATATTTTTCTCTAAGAACAACTAGTAC